>NW_010115113.1:0-12208 GCF_000699245.1 Pterocles gutturalis | reverse complement strand
AAAAAACCCAAACCAAAACAAAAAACTTTTTGCTATAATCCCAAACTGGCCTAAATGACTCATATTTCAGAAAAAATAAAATAATATATCTTGCAAGATAACCATTAAAACTGAGCAGTCTAGTTAATTTCAGAAAAGTATGTGAAAACCAAAAGCTGCTAGTTACAAGTTTCTTGATTTTAAAAGCAGTTGCAGTAAGCTTACAATTAAAAGTTGTAGACAGGAAAGAAAAAATTATCCATAGAAAGATTTGTCATATGACATCGTATGATTAAAAAGATCAGCAACTATAAGGCTGTGTTAAGCAACAGGTTATTACATACAACCAGTCCACCAGTCAACGTGTGTCTAGAGCTAGGGGTTTTTTTTAGAGTAAGTGAAATTCAATGCGAGTTCTTTTTTTTTTTTAATAAGTGTTCAAACAAGTTCAAGAACAAGAAATAGTCATAATTTCTGTACTTTCTACAGTACTTGTCATCTGTAGAAGCAGAAATTTAGAATTTCTACTGAACTGTGATTTTCATCTCTAGATTGAAATGTTTTACAGAAATATTTATATTTAACAATCAGTTTGTATAGTATGACTGATTCTATTTTTTCCTTCTGCATTAAAAACTATACATATCACAGTTTTATATCAGAAAAATTTAGAGAACTACATTGTTGGTAATTTAAAAACAAATATACATGGTGAGTAGTGTGCCACTACCACAAAGAGACCTAGCTGAACCAATTAAATTACTAAGGATGTAAATGACTTCTCAGTGTGAACAGCGATAGGAGAAACAGCCCCATCTTCATTATAACTGTCCTTATGCAAGAAAGAATTTCAATGGCATATGACATTGTAGGTGGTAGATTGGATTTTAAATGGTCTGTACAGTCCTGTTAGAAAAATATTTTAAAATGCCTTGGAAAATTAGCAAGAACACTAGAAGACACATACCACACACACCCTAACCAGCCAAATATTAAAAGTCTATAACATACAGTGGCCATAATCAGTCAGATGAAAAGCTCATCTTGCCCAGTCCCCTGTCTGACAGCAGCCAGTATAATTGCTTATAGCAGAAGGTAAAGGAAAGCATCAGCTTCCCTGCTCATTGCTGTACTCCTCTAGTTCAGCAATTTGGGTCTCAGAGATTATGGAGCCAGAAGCTGTATTTCTATGTCAATCAGACCTTGATGGATTTGTCTTCCATTAAATTATCTGCTTGATTTTTGAACTAACATAGCATTTACCAGCCAAAATACCCTATGGTAAGCTCAATATTTATGTTGAAGAACCACCTCTTTTTTGCTTTTTTTTTAAACCTATTGCTTGAGACTCACCTGAGACCACCCCTAATTCTTAGCTCATAAGAGACAGTGATAAACCATTCCTAACAGACTTTCTTTGTGCTGTTGCAGATTCTACAAACCCTCCATCATATTTTTTCCTTCTCCCACGTTCAAGATACAAAGACTGAGATATATTCAATTAAATGTGGATATCTATAAGGTATTTATGTCTGAGCAAGTCTTGATATGGTCCCTTTAAGTCCATTAGCTAATCAAAACCGGAGGACCATAACATAAAGTTTTACTATAGGATGGCAAGAATCACATTCTGAATTGCAACAACTGAACTGAGCAGATTTTCACTGACTATACTGGGAGCTTAAGCAACAAGCTCACATGCTACCCAGCAGATGTGAAGTTACACAAGACAAAACCCACTTCTACTGCATTTATTCTGTCTTTCCATACCTTTTGTCTAATCTGCTATAATCTTTTTTAGATTGGGGATCCAAAACACTGCCTACAATATATATGATATGGGTACACCAGGGACTTAGACCATGGCACCATGATATTTTCTGCTTTTTCAGTAATGCCTAGCATTTCATTTGGCTTTATGAACAGTCCCAAGTATTGATGTGATGTTCTCAGAGGACTATCTGTTACGATTACAAGATCTCTTTCATGAGAGCTAAAGAATGTTTTAAAAGGACTAAAGAAGAGCTCATTACTGTGCATGTAAAGCTGGGATAACTTTTTCCACATGTTTTGCTTGAGATTTATCAGTGCTTGATTTCATCTGCCATCACTTTGCTGCCAGTCAGTACTGTGAGGTTTTTCTATAGCTGTCCTCATCTTAAGTACTTTGAATAGGTTTGTATCATCAACAAAATGTATCACTGCATTATTAATTTTCATTTCTAGCTCATTTATGTACATGCTGGATGGACTAGCCCTTCTGGAGCACAAACAATCATCTCCCTCATTGGGAAAAGTGACCTCTGCCTTCTGTTTTCCATCTTTTACAGGAAATAACCAGATAATTGGTTATTTATCCACATGAAGACCTTTTCTGTTATCCCACTGGAAATATGTTCATGTTCCCTTCAAGGCACACTAGGACATGTAAGGCACATCTACTTTTACAAAAGCTATGTCGTTGTCTCTTCTACAGTATATTCTTCCCCAGATTTTATGGTCTGTAGGTCCACATACCTGACTAGATGGACTATTTGAAAACTATCACCATATTTGCCCCCTTTCATTGCTCATAAAAATCTAATTTTAACAAGAGAATACTGTTAATAGTTACAGCTGTTCTATACTTCCATTAGAACACTTGACCAAATAGTCATCTGGTTCTGGTGATCTGGCAGTCTTAATCATGACAATTTTTCAATGTATTTCTGCCTCAAATAGCTTTATTCTTTTCTTTAGCCACCCCACCTTTCTATGTCTTATAAGAATCCATTCTGATGGTATGGATTTGTTTTCGGTTTCCAATGTAGCATCTGCATGCTGTCTTCATGTACTTTGCCCTTTTGGTTCCTCATTTGCGTGTAGCTTCCTTTCTGAAAACTGATTATTGCTCTGGTGGATTTTTTGGGTTATTTTTTGTCCCTGCAGAGATGCTGACCTTTAGTTCATAATGATCTCTATTATAACAACATTTTGAATTTGTACTGCTCAGTACCAAGCCAAATCTCTTCCTTATCGGTTATCCTCTTGGTGTTTCCTAACATTACATATTTTCTGTTTAGGGCTGGAACTTCAAATCCAAAAGGATTGTAGTCTACTGTCTGTAATTGCAGATTGGTTTCTTACGTATTTTAGAATATGCAAGCTAAGTCCCCCAAATTATTTGCAGGTCCTTCTCTGGATATTTTCCATTAAATTTGCTTGTGCTTTGGGTATCCTGTTCCAAGGTAGTAAAAGCCACTCCATAACCCTCACTTCTTTCCAGAATGCCAGCTCTGTTAATGAAAATTTGATGATTTGTTTAAATATGATTAGGGTTTTTTAAGATGTCCCTTCTTCCACATTTCACATGCCATACTGGTGGAGTTTGTTTCCTTTCATTCTTTTATTTAGTAATCCCTAACACATGGAAGAGCTTCCTCTCTGGATCTGGAAGGCTGCCCAGTGTTCAGAAGACAAATAAAATAAAAAAATAGTCTAGGTCTTTACATTTAAAAATTTACCAGAGGGAGATGGCTTTTATCAGTGCCATGAAAAGAGTTGGGTTGGTTTTTTTTTTTAGGATCCATAAATCAGTTCCCTGAAATCTGAAAGGAAATTCATGAATCATTGAGTGGAAGAGTAAATAAATAGTAAACAAGCTTATTTCAATAACAATAGAGATATTATATACTTTGCTTGCTTCAGGGAGTTTCCATCACAAAATTAATAACTGCAAATTCAGGAAGGACCATTGACTATACAATGCACATTTTCCATTTCTCAACCCCTCTTTGGCTCAACCACATGTGCAACAACTCACTAACAAGTAAAACACAGCATTCAGGAATCCAACCAAAACTAAATAAAGTGCCTGTAACTTAAAATTTGTCTTAAAAATTGTATTAAAGAAACAGATACCATCTAATAATTACTTATTTGCAATTGTTGCACAATTGTTCAATCCCAAAGTTAAAATAAGTAATTGAGCTTTTCAATTATGATTTCAAATACAGTCACTACTCCTATTGGCTCCTACTTTATTTCTGGAATGAAAAATATCTCAGGAGATTAATTTTTCATGTTACTTTTGTCCTTCATGTAGCCTTAACAATACTTGGATTTTGGAGTTTAGAAAAATCTCTGTAAGACCATGTATAAACAATTATGCTACAACTATGGTGTAATAATGCTTTCCAACTTTATAATTCTCATCCTGAACACATTAGTAAAGATCAAGACTCATTAACATTTCCTATACTCATGGAATGAGGGACCATAAATCTCAGCAGTATGCATATAGTAATGCTCCTGTCTTGTTGGAAAGAGAAGTTAAAGGAGACAAAGTTCATTTTGCGAATGCACCAAATACTTTAAATGTTGAACACTAGCTCCTGGAAATGAGTCTCCATCTTTTCAGTTATGGATGAAACAGACACAGATGCCTGTCTAAGACATTAAAGGCGATTTTGTGTAGCCTCTACTTTTTCTTCTCAGATTTTATGGACTGGCAATTATAGCAACACCAAGCTTCAATTTGAACACTATACAGGTTTGCTTTGAGCACACCATGGGAAATCAGAGTTGATCCCAAAGCTAGTTTCTCCTAGAGACAGTAAATGCAAGACTTTGATATATAGTATCCTTTTTCACTGAGGTCTATTTTTTACAACCCTCAGCCCAAGGAATTTAAAACATTTCTTATTATCCTTTTAAAAAGGCAGGACACTCCCCCCAAACAAAAATAGTAATCATTTGAAAATCATGACAAGCCATCTGTGGTTTTCCAACAATAGTATTTACTATTTTGGTAGTCCACATCTAGACTTTATATAGGACTAAACACTGTAGCATCTATGTTAAGAAATTAAATGTTTTGTACTTCCTAATAAACTTTTCAAGAGCATGCAGAATTGGACATCTCTGAAAACTGAAAGCTAGAACAAAAAATGCTTAATGTCATTAGTGATTGAATGCACGAGTTATACTTTTTGTAAACCTACTTGTGAAAATCATTGCAAAGTCACACACTAAAGAAATATTTCCACTTTCATAAAACTCTAAACTGCCCTGAAAAATATGCTGTAAAAATAATTAAAAAAAATTTCTAAGACTAATGAGTAATTAGTAATTGGTTTGTCATCAGTCTCCTATTTTTCTTGGTGGGTAACATGGCTTTATTGTATTGATGATTTTGTAGACAGGTTATATTTCTATATATAGAAGATTTAATCAATTATTACAGCATGTAATTTCATTTGAACATACCACTTACTTTAATTATCTCTAAAAGGAAATGACAAATCAAGTATCAGATCCAGAACTACTGAAAGTAGAGTTAGCATTACTATTGCAGAAACACAGAATCACAGAATGGCTGAAGTTGGAAGGCAACTATTGAGATCACCTAGTCCAGCCCCCACTGTTAAGAGAAGGGCGGGTGAGAAGCAAGTTGCCCAGGACCATGTCCAGGCAGGTTTTGAACATCTCCAGGGATACAGATTCCACTGCTTCTCTGGGCAACTTGTTCCAGTGGTTGACCACCCACAGATGTATTTTTGTATTCAGATGAAATTTCATGTTTTTTAATTTGTGCCCATTGCCCATCAAGGTCCCTCTGAATGGCAGCACAACCATTGTGTTGGCTGTTCCTCCTACTTTTGTATCATCTATGAACTTACTGAGGGTGTGCTTTGCCCCAGTGTCCAGTTCATTAATCTAGATGTTAAATGGTATTGACCCAGTGTAAACCACTTTGATGCCTCACTAGTGACTTGCCTCCAACTGACCTTTCTTGTCCTTCATGCGTCTGGAGACGGTTTCAAGGCTCCATCACCTTCCCAGGGGGTGAGGTGAGGCCAACTGACCTGTAGTTCCATGGTCCTGGTTCCTGCCCTACTTGAAGATGAGAGTGACATGTGCTCTCTTCCAGTATTTAGGAATCTCTCCCAGCTGCCATGACCTTTTGAAGACAACTGAGAGCGGCCTCACAATATCCTCTGACAACTCATTCAGCATTCATGGCTGCATCCCATCAGAACTTATGTATATCCAGAATTATGAGCAGTGAAAGTCCATCTCCTTATATGTTCTACCATGGAGGTTTCTGACACTGGCTGTTTCCCTCGTCTGTGAGTGGCACTTATATAGGGCACTGGCATTTTCCTGAAGAATTCCCTCATACAGAAGAGTCTCTTGCTAGCACAGGTCTGTGTTAAACCTCAATTCTCATAACCAGTGAAAGAGACAGAAAAGGACATCTGGCGTCATGATGAAAATATGACATGGCTTAGGGAGAAAAGCTTTTCTGTGTCAGATGAATTTGTGCTGTGGGTTTTTTTTTTATACCAGTGGCAGCTGCAGCTAAATCAGAGCAGGATCCATTTGCACAGCAAGGTGAAGCTGTCTTATACCTGGGCAACAGCAGGTTCCCAGCGCTGACATTTCTCTACTTCAGCTCCCTTATGGGCCAGGTGGAGAAGTATTTATGGGTCAGAGCATATCTTCAGGTTTTATATTTAAAACCATATAAGGTGGAACAAACTGACACATTTTACAGAGGACAGTTTAACAGTCTCCGTCTTTTTCATTCAAAATGAGTCCGTTTCCTCTCTGATGGGCTTAGTGAATTCTGATTCAGACTTCAGTGAAACCTGGGATTGTCAGCTGCTAGCTCAATATGCTACACTTAGCTTCCTTTTAAACTCACACTGTATTTTTATTTGATTCTAGTGCTCCTGGGGACAGACAGCATTGAAACAAAATGGATTTTAGCTGATTTGATTTTCCATCCTATATATTTTTATAAACTCAGAGATGACAAAGCAAGAATGCACTAGAGTAGAATATAAATCCTCTTCTGGGAGAAAAATAGTTCACATAGAAGACAGCAGGGGAGAAAGAAAATCAAATGCCCTTAGGTCTTAGCCCATTCTGAATTCTGTATTTTTGAATCTGATAAAACATTACGGTTTTCAAAAGTTATTTCCTACAATTTGGAAGACTAACTTAGCATTTCCTTAAAAATAAGGATATTAAAATTTTAATAGAACAAATGAAAAATGAACTAATGCCAGGTATTAATTTTCTTCTTTTCTGAACTTTTCAAGGGAAAAAGCTATGATTTCTATCAATGTTACATCTAGAAAAAAAATTAATTATTTGAAGGTCTATAATAAACAGAAGCAAACTAATAAATAGTTATACATATCCTGAAACACATATGCCTTTGTTACTATGAATTCTTGATATTTTTTTTTGTTTTTTAAATCAACAGCTGATAGGGAGTTTTGGGATGCCTGAACAGATATAATCTATGCTACTACCTTGCCACTTATTCTGAAATTGTGTTCTCCTCCATGGAGGGGGAAAAGTAAATGAGCAAATTAGCTTGTAATTCAGTCTGCTAGAACAACTATAACCGTGGCATGGCAAAGCCCATCACTGCTAAAGTGTTCATAAACAGTTCTGCACCAATTTTTCCACATAATCAAAGTTAGCTATTCAGTTACTTTGCAACAAAGAAGCCAATCTGGCAATCAAGAGATGAAATGCCTAGGAACTATCAGTGATTTGAAGCCTTTCAAAGTGTAATCTGAAAGTCTAACACATGCTACATGAATGACACAGAAACTATAGAAGAATTTTTACAAGGGAAATTTTTCCTTTAGTATGGTTTCCTTCAGCATTATTAAAGCTAAAAGCACTTGAAAAGATATATACATGCTCAGGTCATGGAGTCTCAGTCAAACCTCTTTTTAAACCATTAATAACCCATTATCTCTATTAGTTAACTGGTGAACAATATATATTAGATACATATAGACATGAAAGGTTGAATAAGCCATGTTCCTTACCAAAAGGTCTTTCAGGTAATGGAGACTCACAGGAGTTCTCCGTGCCTTCAGAAAATAGTTACTACAAAGTAAATCTTTATTTTGTGGTAAGGCAGCATGATATTTTAAAGAAATGTAGTATTTCACTGACAAAAAAAGCTCCAACAGTAGATTTTAGTAGAACACAAGCTAGAACAATTTACTTTTTAAGCTAATTTAGGAAGAAAGGATACTAAAATAAAACACTGAATAGAAGACAGTTACATAAAACTTAAGAAATTAAACAGGTCCAGAGTTCTTATAGCAGGACCAGACATGGGCTGCGAAACTGCGTCAGAAGCAGTGCCCACCTTTCCAGGCATCCAGGCTGAATCCCTTCTGGGTGGAAGGCTGCCCTGTCTTGAGAGAGAGCAGGCTTTGGCTCTGGAAAATGAGTAGTTTTCTGCTGAAACTGATAAAAATTGTCATTCTTAATCCTCTGGATAATCGAACCCAGCTAAAATAAAACAATTTGCAGGTAAAAGCTAAAGAGAATAAAAATAATTTGAGTGGCATTGCTGTCTGGACAAATTAGTTTCACTGATTCAGTTACCCTATTTGCAAATTGGGGGTAATATACTTCTATTGCAGTCTCAGAAAGAAGCTGAGAAGATTAACTCATACTATCTGGAACATGAGAAGCACTATAAAAGTGCTAAGTAGCAATTATAAGGTTTTATCATGGGTTAACCTTGGACAAAACAAATGAAATAAAACTCTATTAGGCTTTAAATATATAAAGATCAAAACGAGAAAAGTAGAGTACAATGGGTCGCTGATAAACAGGTCCCATTCTTATTTCTGATAAACTGATAAAGAGCAATCTCTTAAAAATGTTCTGGTCTGACCTCAATTCTGAACTTCAGAGGCATAAAACGACAGACAAGTCTTTATACATGCATTAGTCAGTTCTCTCAGCAGGCTATCAGAAACCAAGATCAGACATTACCAATACTTAAAAAGTCAAATTCTGCCTGCAGATGTGCATGTTGAGCTCCCACTGAAATCAGCAGGGTGAGTTCATACAAGAAACTGATCTAATAATAGCATGTTCTACCAAACTGGGTTAGAGATAAAAAAGATTTCCACTTTTTACTGGTCACCTTTTTTTCTTCTTTAGAGTTCAGAATTTTTCTACACTTACTGTCAGGGAAAAGTTAACAGTATTATTTAGCCCAAGGGTCCTTAAATCAAAGAGAAAGTAGTTTATCTGGTCTATTAATAATTGTGTTAACACAAGTCTGGTGCGAACCGGGTGAAATCTGGTGCAGCTCTTTCCCAGGTGCTGCTTCTTTCACAAAATGGTCTACAAGAGGCTGTTTCTCACACTAGTTGTTGTGATTCCCAAAAAACTTAATCAAAGAATACTCAGTTTTTATTTGTCCTTTGTTAGCAGAGCAACATTAATGTTTCTGTATCTCAGTTTTGCTGCTGTTTCCCAATAAGAAGCATGGTCAAGGGCAGTCTTAATTTTAGAAGAGTATTCTAAGATTTCACTTTTCTGCCTGCCCATTTTTTTCTTATTATCCTCATGTAAAAAAGAAATTGTACTCTCCCCTCAAAATAGGTAGCTTGATACAGACAAAAAACCTATGTAATCTAGTCTTCATAAAACAGTCACTGTAACTAAAGTGGTAGCATCCAAACATGAGATCAGAAATGTATTGCAAAAGGTGTGAGCAGAAGGGATGATGGTTTCCTTCAGGTATTTAAAATGGGCTTAGATATGGTACTGCCATAGTTATTGCCATAACAAACTCTCCAATATTGTGTGGCTGAAAACAGCAAAAACATAAGGCAGATGAGACTTTTAGATTAAATTGGTATCAGTTGCAAATACGTGACTATTACATATTAAATAACCACTTGTGATTATGTTTCTTTTCATGTGAGAAAATAAATTAATTCATAAGCTGTTATAATGAGATTAAAAGACCACAGGACACAACTGAGTAATTTTCATTTCCTACAAGCTAAGAAGCATAGCAGAACTAACTTGAGCTGGTACAAGTACGTGATGAAGCACTCCATGGTTTTTAACTCAATTTCATATTTAAAACAAACCTTAGAAAATTAAACTTGCCTCCGATAGTAACAACCAAACTACCCTACTAAATTCTCTGTTGTACAAAACTAGATTTAAAAAAAAAAAGATAAAAACAATATACGAGGCTGTAAAACCAATTGGATAATGTAGTTAGCTAAAGTGTCTTTGATGTTTTCAAACATCCTGAAAGTTGACCTGTTAACAAATTCAACAAACTCCAATTGCTTTCATCACATGAAATTCCACAAAGTTTTAAATTTAGAAAAATATTCTATATAATAAGGACATCTGTAGGATATCAAAGTGTTTCAGTGAATTTAAATATGATTTTGGTTTATTTAAAAATAAAGTTCATTATGTTCTGATATACTCTACTGATGCTTCAGTTTATATAGCATTAAAACAGTTGCTGAAGAGTTTTTGCCATTTTTAAAATTCTGTTTTTATTGACTTTATTTACGTTTAAAACCCTATAATCCTCTAGAATGCCATTAGATCATCTCCTCGTTTTATAGTGTCTAACTTAGAACAGTCTCTAGTCTACAAATATTTAACACATACAAAGGCTGTTTATAGTGATCATCTCTAATTTTCTCAGAGCTGATTTTTTTGGGTTTTGGAAAGCTGGCAAATAAATTAGGAGGAAATGGCTATTCTGTATGAATTAGGTTTTAAAAATCACAGGATCTAGCATAATTTGTTAAGACAGGAAATGGCTATTCTGTATGAATTAGGTTCTAAAAATCACAGGGTCTAGCATAATTTGTTAAGATACTTACTGAAGAAAATAAGACAATTTAATTCAGATTGATAATAGACTTTGGTGGTCACAGCTGGCTTCAAATTAAACTGAAAAAAAATGTGTATGCATTTCAAAGTCTAAGGAGACATCATGATAATTCTTGCATGATTCTACCACAGAATGGCATATGTATGAAATGGTAAACTTGAGAAGCATTTGTATCAGTAATTACTTCCGTTGTAGTCTGAAGAAAACATTAACACCTCCATCTCCTACACTGCAGGCAAATAGTTTCCTATTAAGCTGTCAACCAATGGATGCAGTCATCTTTAAACTGTACAAACAATTAAAAACCAATCAAATCTTACTCCATATTCTAAAATTCTGTATAGGGAATGGTTTAGTATTTTTGGTGGTTTTAAATCTAAGAATGATAGGGAGTTTAGGTATAGTAGGGAGTAATGCTTGTCAGTTTGTCAAAATACGTCCTAGTCTATGAGTACTGAAACTGCTGAAACAATACTTTAGGGCCACTTCCTGCAAACTCTGCTAAATAGAAATTTCCCCCTCGAATTTCTGTAACAGCAGTGAAACAAGCAGTGTTGCACATGAGAAAAAAAAAATGTGATTACACATAGTAGAAATTTGAAGCAAAAAAAGGAGTTGGACTTGGAATAATGCAAGAAGATATCTAGGCAATGTGAAAAAATGATGTGTTGTCATGTGGAACAAAAGTTAAGTTTGTTCAGAATACCAGGCAAGTTAATTTACTTTCAAAGAGCAGTAATTTCCTGTTGTATAAATTCAGACCTCCAGATGAAAAATAGATATTGTCTTTTGTTGCTGTGTTGTTTTTTTTTTTTAAAAGGAACATAGAAACTAACAGTAAAGAAGGGGAACCAAAAAGATCTCAAAAGTCACTGTATGTGTAAAGTTGTTTTACTTTACAGACTAGACTGTATGAGCTCTGCTAGCTTAACTTAATGCATAGCTTAATTTTATGTTAGCAAAAAATTGACAGGAGCATAGGCATCATATTACGATCTGATCACAATTTGCTTTAATGTGGATCTAGTACTGCTATTGATATCTAGCTGGTTGGAAATTCTAGTTTTTCAATACGTCTTCCAGGTAGTTATTTCTTGCATAGTTTCTATGGCTCCATTTAAAACTGATGTCTTCATGTCCGGTATAAATCTCCATTGCTAGAAGGAGATGAATGTGTACTATTGGCTTGGTTTTAGGTGTTATTCATTAATTTTCCTGTATGTGACCCCTACTAATTCCTTACAAAAATCACTCTTTCTTCAGGAAGGATAGAAAATTATCAATTACCTAAGCATTTCAAATAATTTTGAAAGAATTTAATTTTTTTCCCGTGAATGAGAACACAAATTAGAAATCCAATAATGTCTATTGCTCTCAGATTCTCCATTGTAGGCAGCTGTCAGGAAATAATTTTGAAAGAATTTAATTTTTTTCGTGTGAATGAGAACACAAATTAGAAATTCAATAATGCCTATTGCTCTCAGATTCTCGAATGTAGGCAGCTGTCAGCACAGTTCCCTCATAAGTAGCACTGTAAGA
>NW_010115112.1:0-446 GCF_000699245.1 Pterocles gutturalis | reverse complement strand
ATAGGGTCTATATGGTCCCTCCCTGCAGCCTATAGGATCTATGCAGTCCCATGCTGCAGCCTATAGGATGGGTCTATATGGTCTCTGCATCTTATGGGATCTATACGGTCCCTCCCTGCTCCGTACACAGTGTATATGGTGCCTTCATGCACCCTATAGGATCTATATGGTCTCTCTGTGCAGTCTGTAGGTTATATGAGGTCCCTGTCTGCATCCTATAGGATCTATACGGTCCCGTCCTGTGCTCTGTAGGACCCTCTGAGACACTTCCCATCCCTATAGCACCTATACATTCTCTCCCTGACACCTATAGAGGCCATACAACACACCCCCAAGGAAACATCTTTGGTCCCTATAGGATCTATATGTTCCCTCGCTGGGTCCTATAGAGCCCAGGCAAGCCCCACTCCACACCCCTTATGGGACCCTTCTGGGCCCTATAGAAG
>NW_010115111.1:0-2565 GCF_000699245.1 Pterocles gutturalis | reverse complement strand
AAAACACAGGAAAACCATTTCCCCACTAACCTATCTCAAAAAAACTATATCCACACATAATCAGTCTGACTGATGAGAGTAGAATTTGGACTTGCATGTAAGCTCCTATAAGTAATTTGCATTCTTTTTCAGATTAATAAAATGCATATGGATTAGCTCATAGGATTTCATGTTTCATATGTCTAATTATAAATTGATATTAAATGTTAATATAGAAAATGATATTCATATATTTTAATCAAGATTGAACAAAGCTATTAATTTTGATTTGAGTGGTTTTAAGTGCCACTGAATCTTATGTGATTCAGTTGTTTGCCCCACTGCTAAAGCAACGGGATTTTTAGCAAGGCGCTAAGGATTTCTTATTGACATCTCGCTGCACTTTCCACCCACTCACCCTACATCCTTCAATCTTCTCCATCTGAGACTAAAAATTTCTCATGCATTAAATCTGGAGGTCACTGATTAGGGTTGATTCACTGATCACTACATAATTTCATTCACTAACTTTCTGTTATGGGAAAAATGTCTCAAAGCCTCTGCAATCCTGATGGCTACTCTGGCATTTCAAAATGCTTCCTGATATCTCCACAAATCTTAGACTCGGTTTGTCAAACTGCTAGGTTATCAGACGAAATGTAAAACAGAGGGAATTTCTAGCTCTTCAGCCCAAATAAGCACAAGTATTCTCCATGCTCCGAAACTATGAGCCAAGTGGGGAAAAAAAAAAACAAATGTTAAGTCATTGTCATTATTTTTTAAAAAATTGTTCTTTTTTAAAATAAAGTGCTGGAGATTGGCCAGACTGCTATTGTGTGTTTCTAAGTGTGTTATCAGGCTTCTCAAGCTAAATTATCTCAATTAATGGACTTAGAAAGATCACCTCTCCTTTCTGCGCTGCCGTGGATAATAATGGTATTTAACTCTCCCTGAGAAGCATTTGAGGATCTACTTAAGTATCAATAATCTGACATCCAAAGGCCATATAGAAGTGTAAAACATTGATATAAATAAGTAATACTTACTATTTAGCTATGGAAGACATAGATTAACTTCTCAAGGGGTGAAATGTAGACACTATTTATTATGTGAGTATCCTGTATGTTTGCCAGCACAACCACAAACTGAATAAAATTACGAGAGACTTGGGTGACTCACTGATGTTGTTTCACATTAAATAAAGACAACAGAAGCATTATCAGTGCTGCATTTCCATGCTCATTGTGTTTTGAAAGAAAATGGCCACAACCTGAGAGAATGGAATTGTCATCATGGCTAAGCAATTAGTTTCTCATTTAATATTACTATTGTGAATGCCCAGCATGAGCCTGGATGGCTGCAGCAGAACGCAATAGCATTTAGATTTTGTTGTTGTTGTTGCAATTCACTCAGTTTGATGTTTAAAAGACTAGTGATGCAGTGAAATGAACAGTTTCCTGATTCATCTAACTAGCAACAGAATCATAATATTCTATTAACAGGACAAATTTAGATGTTGTATTTTCATCCTTTTTTTCTTTTAATGCAGTGCTCTGAGAGGGGAAATAAAAATCTAGACAAAAGCTTGGTTTGTCTAAACAATTCACCCTGCAGTTTTAAAAATAAAGGTAAGTTTCTCACAGATTAATGGAAAATAAAGCCATGCAATAACTGTTTTTAAAATACAGTATAAAGGCTATCTGGCTTCTAATGAATGCCCCGATCCACAAAAGGACTTCAGCTTCCACATAAGCACTCAGCACCTAAATCCACAGGTGTTCTCCACCGAAATCTGCACTTAAACTTTGGGCCTCCTTGGGTGATGACAAATAAAACCAGCAGCATCTCTATTTATCCCCTGTGGAGGCAGCACCTTGTCTCTGCTTCCTTCCAGCAAGTGTGTGGCAGGGCTGAGGACCCAGGTGGTGACCTCAGCAATGATTAATCTCTGGTGTCGCACTGCTTCAGTAGCTGCAGCATGACAGCAGTGTGGAGGCTGTGGTTCAAAGAGGTACCTTAGAGTTAAGATGCTTCACGCTTGGTTTTCTAAAGTTGACGCATTTCCAGGACTATGATACCAAAATTGCTGGTCTATCCATTAATGACAAAATATTGTTTCTGATAGTTTCTTAATTGTGTTTAATTATATTATGAGGGGAAGGGATAAGGAAGCAGAAGGAAGAAACATTTGCAAAATACTTTGCTCTTGTCCTTGTTGTAATGTATGGCACACTCCTGTTCACTCAAGAAGAAGTGGGATGAAATTAAATGTAAGAAACATGAGTTAATGTGCAATCAGAAACAGAAAGACAGGTGAAAATGCAATCCCAAACCCAGATGCCAGTTTGATCTTTTTCCCCTACATCACTTTTCTGCTTGAATTTTTAGAGACATTGTATAAGATTGGCAGCTCCTGACAGTTTCTCCAAAGTACTCACCAAGGGCCAGATTTCTGACCTCTGTTGGGAGGAACTTATGCTGCAAATCAGTGAAAAGTATTTTAACATGCATGGAATGGTGTTTTAATATGCATTTCAAAGTTTCTTGTTACTAGACCCTTTCTTTCTTTATGAAGGTGAGCCACCA
>NW_010115110.1:0-229 GCF_000699245.1 Pterocles gutturalis | reverse complement strand
GTCCGAGCCACTCCGGGGTGCAAAGGGTTGGCAGGAGCCCGCGGCCGCCCACGGTGTTTGTTCTGGGTTGGTCATTAAGGTGGGTAAACACTCAGCTCCCAGCCGCGGTGGCACTGGGTGGCACAGGGTGCCCACGGGACTGGTGGTGCCAGTTGCAGCTGGGACGTGGCCAGGAACAGGGAACGGGGATGGGGTTTGCCCTTGGGGACACGGTGGGGACATTCCCAGC
>NW_010115109.1:454-1946 GCF_000699245.1 Pterocles gutturalis | reverse complement strand
CTGCAGGCTGCTGTCCAGGCGGGGGGTCTCTGGAACCACAGCGGTAAAATCTGGGGGTGAAAGAGAGACCGGGGCAGAGAGAGAGAGAGAGACGGACAGACGGACAGGAGGGCATGGAGGGATGGACAGACAGGTGGGGAGAAGGAGGATGGGGATGGATGGAGGGATGGATGGACAGGTGGGGAGAAGATATGGAGAGATGGATGGATGGACAGACGGATGGACAAGTAGGGAAAAGGAAGATATGGAGGGATGGATGGATGGACAGACAGATGGACAAGTAGGGAAAAGGAAGATATGGAGGGATGGATGGATGGATGGATGGACAGACAGATGGACAGGTAGGGAAAAGGAAGATATGGAGGGATGGATGGGTCCATGGATGGGTCCATGGATGGACAGGTAGGTGGGAAGAAGGAAGATGTGGGTGGGTGGATGGATGGATGGATGGACAGACAGATGGACAGGTAGGGAAAAGGAAGATATGGAGGGATGGATGGATGGATGGATGGATGGATGGACAGACAGATGGACAGGTAGGAAAAAGGAAGATATGGAGGGATGGATGGATGGATGGATGGACAGACAGATGGACAGGTAGGGAGAAGGAAGATATGGAGGGATGGATGGACAGTCGAATGGATGGATGGACAGACAGGTGGGAAGAAGGAAGATGATGGATGGATGGATGGGGACAGGGAGAAGGAGATGGATGGACAAATGGAGGAGTAGGGACAAGGAGATATGAGGGAGTGATGGTTGGAAGGATGGATGGACAGGGAGTGAAGATGTGGATGGATGGATGGACGGATGGGTAAGGAGAAGGAGATGGTGGACAGATGGATGGGTAGGGACAAGGAGGTGGGGATGGATGGATGGGGACAGGGATGGACAAACGGAGAGGTAGGGACAAGGAGGTGCAAGGGAGATGGAGGGATGGAAGGGTGGATGGAGAGGGAAGATATGGATGGACAGACAGATGGATGGATGGATGGGTGAACAAACAAATGAACAGACAGGTAAGGAAAAGGAGACAGGGTGGGCAGACGGATGGGGAGGGAAGGAGGGTGGGAGGGATGGATGGATAAGGACAGGAAGACAGGGACAGAGGGACAGACGGCCAGGCAGGGGCAGGGAGAAGAGGATGGGAGAGCGTTGGAGGGAGAGGGACAGTCAGGAGGAGAAAGCCAGCCCGGGGGTGAGGGGACAGAGGGACAGAGGGACAGGGTGGGAGAGTCAAAGGACGGGAGGGGGGATCCCAGAGGAGATGGGAGAGAGGGAGAGGGGAGCATTGGGGACGTGGATGGGTGGGGCACCCCAGGGTGGGACAGGGGACAGAGGGACAGAGAGAAATGTTCAAAGAGACGCCCCGGCACGGGGAGAGGAGCAGCAGGGTGTCCCCAAGGACAGGGTGTCCCTGTCACCCAGGGGGGAGGAAGCTGTGCCCAGGGTCTGGCTGGGATCGCCCTGATGTCCCTGGCCTGAGCGGTGG
>NW_010115109.1:0-300 GCF_000699245.1 Pterocles gutturalis | reverse complement strand
ACCCTGCCCCCCCCCCCATCCGTGTCCCTCCACAGGTGGCTGCATGCCCCATGCCTGCCCCTGTGTCCCCCAGCACGTGTTGTCCCCAAGCCCAGCTCTGGAGGTCCCCCCCCTCACCACTGTCAGGCAGGAGGACACTGAGGGCGGATGGGGACCCGGGGGGGCAGCACCCATGGGTGGCTCTGTCCCCTACAGCCCCCCAGGGACTCACCAAAAACCTCGTCCACGTCCTGCAGCTTGGAGACCGACATGGTGGGACAGAGCTGGGGACAGAGGGGACATTCAGAGAGGGGGGACCCC
>NW_010115108.1:568-1114 GCF_000699245.1 Pterocles gutturalis | reverse complement strand
GTTTTAAGCTGAAAGATAAGAGATTTAGATATTAGGAAGAAATGTTGGGGAAGTCGGGGGGAAACTTTGCCTTTGATACAAAAGGTCTTGCATCCCTGGAGGGGTTCAAGGCCAGGCTGGATGAGGCTTTGAGCAACCTGGGCTAGTGGGAGGTTTCCCTGCCCATGGCAGGGGGTGGAACTGGATGGTCTTTAAGGTCCCTTCCAACACAAACCCTTCTGTGATTCTATGATTAAGCTCCACTTGAGCTCTGCTCAAGTGTGATCCTAGCAGAGCCCTAACTTGGGGGGTGCCCAGCAAGAGGCTCCACGCAGCCCTCCTTGGGGCAGAACATCCCCAGACACGCATGCAGCTACCCTCCAGCCTCTAGGGTCAGTTTGACCCCAAGATGGAGGCACTGATGGTGTTTGGGTGGCTCCAGGCTCCGGTGACAGCTCTCCCCAGGATTTGGGTCCAAGGTGCAGGGTGCTCCGCTCTGCCACATGCCCGCACCCCACGGGCAGCACCCTCCTGCTCCCAGCATGGCGGGTTTGGGGCCGGCGAGGG
>NW_010115108.1:340-551 GCF_000699245.1 Pterocles gutturalis | reverse complement strand
AGGCACAGCCGCGGGTCCGGCTCCGGCTGTTCTTTGCTGACGAAACCCCCGGTTTGCAGCACAATTTTTTTGGCGTTTCATCCTGGCCATCCGCTTTCTATTCTAGCGCTTTGCCTTGCGGGAAGGATTTGGGGACACGGAGGGGGTGGGAGCCCGTTTCAATTGTTTGGGGAATGGAAGTAACTCGTTTTGTGGCTGGAGAAACCCGGTG
>NW_010115108.1:0-307 GCF_000699245.1 Pterocles gutturalis | reverse complement strand
ACTGCTGTCTCTCCATTCGAACGGTGTAACCTCCGAGGGTTTCCAAATCGATGCTCGGCACACTGCTGCCATCCTCGTGTCACCAGCCCAAGGTCTTTTTGGGAGAAAAATATGCACCTTGTGGGGTCTGGGTGGTTTTTTTTTTGAGCAGGGTGGAGTGGACCAGAGGTGACAGACGGTCTCCCCCTAGTACAGACTAGGATTGTGCTGCTGAAAGCCCAAGGCTTTTAGGGGCAGGAAGTTTCCCACCTTGGTCTCTCCAGGCATGGGTGAATCTCCCACCTACTCCCACATAACCCTGGAAAAA
>NW_010115107.1:0-1151 GCF_000699245.1 Pterocles gutturalis | reverse complement strand
GAAGTACCAGAAGCTGCGGGACCAGAACATCTTTGTGTCGCGCACGCGGCTCTGTGTCCACAACCTGCCCAAAGCCGTGGACAGCGCGCGGCTCCAGCGCCTGCTGCTGCGGGTGGTGGGGGGGGGCACAGCCCCCCACATCAAGGAGGTGGGGGTGTCCCCCATGTGTCCCCCACCCCTGTCCTCTTCAGTGTCCCCCTGTGCTCTGTGTCCCCTCTGGGGTGGGTTTGGGGGTGGCTGGGTGTAGAGGAGGTGGGTGTTCCCATTTATGTGTCCCCCTGTGTCCCCTCTGGGGTGGGTTTGGGGGTGCAGAGGAGGTGGGTGTCCCCCTTGGTGTCCCTCCCGATCTCTCTGGTGTACGTTTAGGGGTGCAGAAGAGGTGGGTGTCCCCCTTGGTGTCTCCCCTATCCTCTCTGGGTTGGGTTTAGGGGTGCAGAGGAGGTGGGTGTCCCCCTCCCTGTCACTCCCAGTGTCCCCCTGTGCCCTGTGTCCCCTCTGGGGTGGGTTTGGGGGTGGCTGGGTGTAGAGGAGGCGGGTGTTCCCATTTATGTGTCCCCCTGTGTCCCCTCTGGGGTGGGTTTGGGGGTGCAGAGGAGGCGGGTGTCCCCCTTGGTGTCCCTCCCGATCTCTCTGGGGTACGTTTAGGGGTGCAGAAGAGGTGGGGGTCCCCCTTGGTGTCTCCCCTATCCTCTCTGGGTTGGGTTTAGGGGTGCAGAGGAGGTGGGTGTCCCCCTGAGTGTCCCCCCCATCCCCTCTGGGGTGGCTTTGGGGGCGCTGAGGAGGTGGATGTCCCCTTTGGTGTCCCCCTGTGCTCTATGTCCCCTTTGGGGTGGGTTTGGGGTGCAGAGGAGGTGGGTGTCCCCCTCCCTGTCACTCCCAGTGTCCCCCTGTGCCCTGTGTCCCCTCTGGGGAGGGTTTGGGGGGTGAGATGGTGCCCGCCACCCAGCAGGGAGGCGACCCTGGGGCTCCCAGTGCTGTTGGGGGGGTGTCCCAGTATGGGGTGCTGACCCTGTGCCCCGCCCCCGTTGCAGTGCTGGGTGATGGGGGGCTGTTGGGGGGTCCTGGAGCAGGGTGCTGACCCCCTGCCCCCCCATTTCAGTGCCGGGTGATGCGGGAGCTGCGGGGGCATGGGCAGTCCCTGGGGTACGCCT
>NW_010115106.1:19348-52669 GCF_000699245.1 Pterocles gutturalis | reverse complement strand
GAGGCTGTTTGGCTTTCAGGGAGGAGGGGGGGGAACAATTAAACTGCCTCCGTGCCGCTGTGAAGCAATGTTTATGTGAAGTAAATAATCGTTGCCTTTGCAGTCTCTGCTTGGAATGTGGATTACATACCGTGGTGTTCTTGCAGGGCAGTGGAAGAGCCACAGTACGCTGAAGCAGCGTGCAGAATTGTTTATGGGCTAGTATTGTTTAGTAACTAGGTAATGTATTAAAAATATAATGAGCTTGGTAATTTATACAGTGCAGTTTGCCCTTTGGAAGACTGATGTGCCTAAGGGTAGTCGGGAGAGTGTTCAGTTGTGGTGTTTTTCTCATGGAGTAGTTTAGAAACAGCAGAATTGAGCCCTTCGCTGCAGTTTCTATCATGCAGTCCAAGTGTATATGGGAGCTGTTGTTTATGTCTCACGGCAGTTTGGTCATGGGTACCAAATGGAGTTACTTACACTTTAACAACAGCTGATTTGAACGGTTGCTGTATCCCAAGCTTGTCTTCATTTATGCTTTTTGCTGGTGATGATGTTAGTATTAAAAATAGGCCGGTTCGTTACAGCAGCGCTGCCCGGCTGGAACAATGGCACAGCGCTGCAGAAGGCTGCGTGGGGCTCAGGGCAGGGGGAGAGGCTGTACATGTAATCATGGGAAACACGGTCTGTTATTTGATCCTGAAACTTGACTGAGATATATGCTATTTTAGCTATACTTAAAAAAAAAAAAAATCTCATGCCATTTTTCTTTATTTACAAAGATTAAAAAAAAGTAATCTTATTTGTTCTGACTTGCATCATTTTTAATAGTGTTTTTGCTCATCCGGGAACAGTTTGGAATGTTAAGCTGTGTGGGGGCATCCTTTCGTGTTTTGAGCAATAGATGAACCACTGCAAACGCTCACGTTAAGCACGTCATTGAAGTACTATTTCAGGGGAAAAAAATCGTGTGCCAAGTTCTGGTTATTCATTTGGTGAAAGAAGAAATGAAAATGAGTGAGAAGTTGAATGTGAGAGTGGTGGTGGTTGGGGTTTTTTTTTGTTTGTTTTTTGTTTGAAATAAATGTAGTGAAAAACCACCAACAATACGAAGAGAAACTAAGCCGACATCATAGGCGTCTTAAGCTGATGCTGAAGCTTTCACCTTGTTTTGTGCTTTAAAACTAAAACATATGATATGCATATGTTAATGTAGATTTTATCTTAGCAGCTCTTCTGTGGCTAACATGGAATTAATGTGATATGTGTCCCACCCTGGCACAAGCATTGCTCCAAGGACCTTGTTTTCCAGTGCCAGCTGTTTGAGAGAGGACAAGAAACTCAAACCTACAGTACAAGTCAGCCCTTTGCAGAGTGTGGGGAAGCTCTTGTGTGACTGTGAAGTGGTTGTGTCCTGTGCTAGCATTTCGTAAATTCTTCCATAAATCAGGGCTTTGCATTTGTTTCTGATTTCTTCACTAGAAGTGGCTTGCATGGAAATAGTTAGACAGCCACAAATATTGGAGCACAATATTGAGAAACACTTCTTAGGCTTTTCAAGTTTTTCTGTTGTAATTTAGATGATATGTAATTGCCATTTAGACTTTTTTAAATAAAAAATGAAGGTTTTGATTATATTTCCCCAACAAAAGCGTGACCCCATTAAACTAGGGAGTCTGAAGTACTTGCAGTCAATCAGAAGAAATAATTATCACTTCTTAATTTAGCTTCAGGTAAACTTTCTCATGAGAGAAACTCCATTTCTTCTTGGTTAGGAAAATGTTACACAGAGTAAAATGGTGTTTGTAGGACTATGTTGCCATGATAATTATGTTACAGGATGTTATCGGTATAGGTCTTCGCAGCATAACTGATATCTTTTAGTGAATAAGCCCCTTCCCACCGAATCTCCCCCGAATGACACACACACCGACATGCCAAACCTGTAACACAAGAACAGTGTTGTTCTGTTAAACACAGTTGAGTTCACTGAAAAATAACTGGGTCTCCTCCAGTCCTTGGGTCTGCTCCAATCCCTTTGGGTGGTTTTCCCCAAATTTTTTTTAGGCTGAGCCTGGAAATGTAATTATTGGAGAGACCCAGATGTTCAAAAATGGTCTTAAATGGGACTCCTCTATCACCTTAAGAGTACACACAAGCTGTCTGCTAGATGGTGTTTTTAGTACTCTTATACTGGCTTATGAACAAGGAGATAAGCGTGCACGCAAGTCTGCTAAATTCTGAGCTTTATGATCAATAAACCTTGATTGCAGTTGTGCTTATTATGTCAGTGTCTCCATAAAGGGAATTAAAAAGTCTCTAGTTGCATAAAACCTCTATGAAAAGTCTATCTGTAAGCTGATCATAGGGTGAAGTACAGGAGTTAAGATGTGCTACAGAAGGCAAAATAATGTCTTTGTTCTGAGTAGCAGTTAAGTTCCCCTTTACAAATTCATGTACTAATTTGGCAGTGTTTTTTCCTAACTGGTAGAACGTTGGCACTTGGTTCTTCTGCATGTCCAGTAGAACTGAGCAGGCAGCCCTGGTTCTGTTCTCCTGTTTGTTTCAGTGGACATTGGCAAACTTGTAGAGACCTGTCTTAAAGAATTACATTTGAGAAATTATCTCTTGCTTTTTTTTCCCACTGTTGTGCTTCAACATGACTCGACTTTAATGTCTGTTAATCTCTTCCAGATCTCTGTTTAAACTTGCTTTGATTTGTGTTTTCAGTCTTAAACCTAATCAAAGCAATATGGTGTATTCCTTACTGCTTTAAAAGATCTCGAAAGATCTTGGCTTTAGGTGAAGGTAGTGAGGTTTGTAGATTATCAGCATCACTTTTTTTTAGTTGTTCAGAGTAAGATTTTTGTAATTTTTAATGTAAGTGTGGCGTTTCCAGGTTTTCTTGTGTTGTTGTCTTATGCTGGGGGAATGTACTGTTCCTGGCTGCTTAGCTGATGAGGAGAATTAGTGTCTCCCAAGCTCTTCAGCCTGCAGTCAGCTTTTGGGTAGCAGTAGTAGGTTATTTGCATTTTGAATTGCAGGGTCGTTCTGGAATCACCCAGCCTGTCTACAGCAGTGTTGCAGAGTGTAGTACAAATTTATCTATTTTGCATTGGGCTCTGTTGTGCCTCCTGTTTAAAGCTGCTCCTGCTCTCTAAAGGAGTTGCTTTCAAATGCTTCCGAAAATTAAGGTATTCAGGATGTACTGACAGTTTTAACTCATACTTTGTCTTCAGTTTCTTTTTTTAAGTAAATTAAGAAAGCAAGACTAATTTGACTGCAGACGTTTGAGAGCTCTGAAGATAAATTGTATTTCTGTTCTAATTCGTCCTTGCTTTAGTGCTCTCTGCTTTCTGCCACCCCTTTCCTGACAGTCTGGGGAAAGGGTTGGTAGTACAAAGCAGTCACAACAGCTGTACATGTCAAGCATGACTTCTAACAACTGCATAAAGAAAAGGCTTGGTGGGTGATTCACAACAGAATGTGTTTTCAGTACGTGTAAATACAATTGTGTAATAGCTGACACTGCAGACTGGATTCGAAGAGTTCTCTCTGAGGACAAAAAATGCGAGTTGCTAGGTTTTTTTCATCAGATAGGAATTTTGTCATAATTTGAAATGGTCTGAAATATTTGTCCTTTGTTTTCCCAGGTTCCGGTTGCATGTAAATCATGTCCCTGTGGCTACATATTTATTAGTCGAAAACTCTTGCATGCTAAACGTGGGGAGAGATCACCACCCATCACAGGTAATACTTGCAGAGATGGGAAGAAGGGGACAACAGTTCTTTCCCTTTATTTCTTGGAGGCAAAGAATAGAGTATTTTACTTCTTGGTGAATTGACTCTTGTCAGTTCACTTTCCCTTGAATTTGTGCATGGTAGACTTTTAATATGTTATTTTTTCTTGAATTTTGAGGGAGAGAAAAAGCTGGTGTTTTTGGTCTTACTTCCTTTGTACTTGTGATGATGGCATTTATTCTGTATACATTCTAGCTGCACACATGGGTCACTATGCAAAATAACTCCTTACAGAAAGCTTTCTGTTAATCCTGTTCTGAAGCTAGATGTCTAGAGGTGCCAAAGGGATCAGATTTCAGAGCACATGGTGATTGAAGCTGTGTTTTCTGAAAGTAAAAATCCACTTTTTTTGAAGAAGTTATGCTGAGTTGTACTTATTCATGAACACCTGAATGGCACTTTGTATAAAACTAGCTATGTGTTTAATGTAAACCAGGTGGGTCTTGCTTCTCTCTGCATGGTTACATTTTAAAAGTGTATTTTTTTGTGTCTTACTTGTGTGTCTTTGTTATTGACAGGCACAGTAAGAACTCGGTTGAATATGCATTCTGGCATGATTAACATTCTCCTTGTGTTCATTTTTGTCACTTTCTCCGGTCCTAGTAGGAATTAGTCAGAGCAAGCACCTGTCAGGGAAGATGCTTAAAAAAAAAGTATCTGATTTATGATGTCTACTTCTTAAAATTATCTACCAGACCTACAAAATGGATACTAAATATTTGATACTTTGTGCAACTATTTTCAAGGATAATTGCAGTTTACAAGCTTGTGGGAATTATATGACATTATGTTAAATAACTGTCAAGGTAGAGGAGGTTGAGCAATGTCTGTGGTACTATTTGGGAAGTGTTGGTCAATTCTCTTTCCTCCTCCCCAGTCATATACTTTAGAAGTTGATAAAGTAGTTACCAAATGAAGCTGAAGGCCATAATCTTATAGAGCAAAGCTCTTGTATAATTCAGCATCGTACACAGGAAATGCCCTAGGGGAGAAAGAACCCCATGCACAAATCTGTGCTGGGGGCCGCTCTGCTGGGAAAGACCGGGGGTCCTGGGGGACAGCAGGTTGAACGTGAACCAGCAATGTCCCTTTGTAGCAAAGGCAGCTAATGATATTCTGGGCTGCGTTAGGCAAAGTGTTGCCAGCAGGTCGAGGAAGGGGATCCTTCTCCTCAAGTCGGCACTGGTGAGGCCGCACCTGGAGTACTGTGTCCAGTTCTGGGCTCCCCAGTACAAGAGAGACAAGGACATACTAGACAGAGTCCAGTGAAGGGCCATGAGGATAATAAAGGGAGTAGAGCATCTTTGCTCTGAGAAAAGCCTGAGAGAGCTGGGACTGTTCAGCCTGGAGAAGGCTCAGGGGAGTCTTATCAGTGTATAATGTATATAAATACCTGAAGGAAGGGTGTAAAGAAGATGGAGCCAGGCTCATTACAGTGGTGCCCAGCGACAGGACAAGAGGCGATGGGCACAAATTCAAACACAGGCTGTTCCCTCTCCACATCAGGAAACAGATTTTTACTGTGAGGGTGACCAAACACTGGCACAGGTTGTCCAGAGAGATTGTGGAGTCTCCATCCTTGGAGATATTCAAAAGCCATCTGGAAGTGGTCCTAGGCTAGTGGCTCTTGATGGCCCTGCTGGGGCAGCGAGGTTGGACAGGTTGGTCTCCAGAGGTCCCTCGCTACCTCAACCTTTGAAACTCTTTAAATAGTTTTTACATGAGTTTCATGTTTCATACTGTGGTGTGCAGGCAAACAATTCACCTGTTCAGCTTTAAGTATTGTAAGGCCTTGTCATAGGCTAGATGTGGTGGGACACGTATGCTATGTACTGTGGCATTTACCGACAGCATTGCTGACTCAGCATTTCGATTTGTGTAAGCAGGGGGAATGATTTCATTGTTGGTGTCAAAAGAAGATGAAGTGCTTTGCTGTTTGCCTATATGAAAAGCTTTTTTTGGCTAGTGGAAACAATGGGCTCTTCTGTTGGCTGTGATCTGTACAGTTTTTTCCATCTTATGGGAAAGTGACCTTTTTGTATACTGGCAAATGTCTCATGTTGCAAGATGCATTTGAAGTAATTAAAGGTTTGATCTTTGTAATCATGAAGTGAAATGTCATTCTGGACCTGACACCTTAATTTCTGCATGGATATTGTGCAGATGTAATTGTTCTGTAAAGGTATAGACATCTAACGGCTTTTGCTAAGAGATTTAAAGAAAAGGTGATGGGGGGGTAAGCAGTAAGAGTAAATTAACAACAAAGATGAAAACAACCCATCTCTATTCATTTGCACAGAAAACAAAAGTGAGGCCAAAAGGAGACGGACAGAAAGAGTTAAGCGAGAGAAGATAAATTCTGCAGTAAATAAAGACTTAGAAAACCGGAAAAGATCCAGATCTAACAGCCATTCAGATCATAGCAGACGAGGAAGAGGAAGACCTAAGAGTGCCTCAGCCAAAAAGCACGAGGAAGAAAGAGGTATGAGAACTGGAGAAATACATACTTTGGGTTTTGTTTTTGTATGAAGTTTTTTTTTTTATCAATAAAGTTTTATACCATTCAAATAGTTTAAGTAACTAGACTAGTTCAGCCAATACCTGATATCTTAACATGGAGAAGGGGCTATTTTACATCTGTAGAGACCTCTGGTTTTATGTTTCAGTGTCTGACTGGAACTAACTACAAAGAACTAAGTCTGTATTTTTAGTCACCAGATCAAATTTCAACATGTAGGTTGAAAGCCATTGGACTGTAGTGCGTAGTAGGTTTTTTGGTTTGATTTTGTTTTGTTTGTTTTTTTTTTTGAAGTACTGCTGCTGTATATCATGAGGACAAACAATGTGATGATGCCTGTTATGAGAGAGTCGTTAGGATGACTGGATTGCTTAAAAAGTTCCTTGAAACCTTTTGGAGGGCCAAAGTAGAAAAAGTATCTTGAGTTGCTACTATAACCTGAATTTTTGTCCCACGTTTCTACAGAATAATGCTCTAGAGGCAAGAGTGCCTTCTTGCTTACTAAGGTTCCTTGGTGACTTGCTGTTCTTAATCTTTATACAGTAAAGAGACTGTTACATGCACTAGAGTAATTTTGGAGCCCTTCAAGTATGTGATTGTCACTTAAGAGTCCTATTTTTTTTAAGGGCCTATTGACACTCATTTTGCTATCTGTGGTTTTGGAGATATTAATTTTAGGCCTGAATAATTAATCTAGAAATTAGCATAGACTTAAAAAGGCTGGAAGGCAGATAGAAGGGGAAGAACAAGACTTTATATAAATATACAGAAGATCTTGTTCTTAAAACTACTGAAACTGTCAAGCATATCTTCTGGTATAACTTGCTGAACTGCAATTGTTTTTTTCTTCTGCCACCTCATATGTTAACAAAAATGTTGCAACATGTTCCTTTAACTTTTGACTTTTCAAAACCAATTTTGTTGTCTCAGCTGTTTAATATAAATCTGTTCATTCTTAAAGTTTCTTTCCTATAAAAACCAAATGTTGGGATTTTTTGTTGCTGTTTCAGTGCTTTGGCTGTGGAAAGAAGAGATGGAATTTTATTTCTGTGTTTTCTGGATGGCAGTTGCTTTACTGTAATCGGAATACACTTCTAATGTCTAATCTCTTCATTGTTGCGTATGGCTTATAGATGTACGTAGCTTCACAGAATATAGAGCTTCCCTATTTGTTGTTGTTCCAAGCTAGACTTTGTCTAGCACCTGTGGGACGATTTCTGGGCATGTTACTGCCAGTCTAGTTCGCACGCAGCTTTGGTTTGAAAATTCCTGCAAGCTTGTTGGGTTGCCTTGTAAAAGTAAACCTTCTTTCCTGTCCCCTGAAAAAGAGGAAAACAATCTAAGCAATCAAAAGAAGAGATCAATTCTCTTAATGCATGTTTTATAGTCTCTGAAAAGCAAGAATTTGAAAGCATGAGGGATACTTAGAGAACATGTTTTCCTATCCAAAACTGCGCTGAATGTTTTTAACCTCTTGCTGCATACTGCGAAGGGTAACTGTGCAAGCGCTCTGAGGTAGAAAACCAGAAATACGGATGCAGTGAGATCTTTCTCATAAGAGCATGTGTGTGGTGTTTTCTTGGTGTTTGGTGTTGTGTTTTTTCTAAAGTTGAATCTCACTTGAGAAGATTGCCTTCATCTTCTTGTCCTGTCCTACTATTCCCTTTACTTGGCACTGTGACCACTGCTACTGTTTGTTCTTTGACCCCTTCTGCAGAGCTGGTGCAGAGCTTGGGTTCACATCCATTTGTAATTGTTTTTGCTCCTCACCAGTACAGCACACAGTATTGGTTGGGAATAAGTGGGCTTAGGATGTTTTCTTACTTCTGACTGACTTCTGGTTATGTCAGACTGCAATGTGTGTAGACCACTGTGGTGATGATTGGGCAGATTTAAAAAAAATATATATATGACTGTCACAGCTATAAAAATAAATTCAGCAGAGAACCCATCATTTTGTAAGCAATTATGATAAAACAAGTTAACATTTATGTCTCCCTTTTTAAGTGGCTTATAAAATTGGCCTAACTCCTACGTGTGGAGTAATTAGTGGGGAATTTTAGAAATATTCTTCCTTTACCAAACCTGCTGCTTGCTAGTGTTGTTTGCGTAAAAGCATTTTAAGCAACTTTAATTCTTTTACTCCAATTAAGATGATTTATGTGTGACTCATTGCTAGTCCTTGTATCAGTCTGCATAGTGTTGAAAGTCAGCTCTGGAGTGCAAGACATTAGCTTAAGTGTTAGACTTCAAGTATGTTACAATTTCCTTGCCTATTGTGAATTTCTAGGATATTTTGGATACACATTAATTGCCACTAGACATTGCGTTATTCTTCTTTCTCCCAAAAGACTTGAAGAGCCCACTGCTTGCAAAGCTGTTAAATATTTGGTGCCTCTGAGGCTTCTGCAGTGCCCACTTCATTTGTAGGTGAAAAACAGGACAGAGAACACCTGAATTATAATAGCATGCAAGAGCAGATAATCTGTCTGTTTGAAGACCACCCAGCTGTGAAAATTTTCTTCCTAAAGATACCCATGACATCTGTAGCTTTCTTCCTTGCTTGTGTTGTGCTCTCTTCATACATAGCGTGCTTGTTCCCAGTTGTGTCTGTGCCTTTGACTAGTTATTTTGTGTCCTTCGTGCCTGGCTCACATTAGAGCAAAGAGCTGCAGGATTCAACAGCAATTAAGAACAGAAGAAGCAAAAGGGCTTTTTAAAATAACCTATTTTTCCTGCAGATTTCGTAAGAAGGAACGGAGGGGGAGGAAGGAGGAAGCTGAAGTAGATTGAGGGGATATGGCAGAGTGCTGGGACCCAGAGTCTATTCCTATTGCATGTTTCAGAGCCGTGTGATGACCCTGGAAAATAGGAACTTCTCACTGCAGGCTTGGCTTGTCAAAATTGTTTAATTTCTTTGTCAGAAATGCTACAGTATATTTTGAAAATAGAAACTTCATAATAATCTGATTCTGATTTTTATGGTGGTGGTATGGTTTTTATTTTACTGTGTGGGACGGTGATACACAGCTAGACAGGTTCCCAGGCTGCCTTGTTATCTAGGTAACAATGTTGATTATAGTAAAACAAACAGAAAAACCCTCCTATGCTGGAGGAAGTGGTATTGGTTATTCTGCTCCTGAAAGAGGTTACCATCGAGTGAGACTCAGTAAGAGTGGCCTGGAGTCTTATTAAAGCATACTTGATACTTAACAAGGGGTGAATCTTTTTAAGGATATATTCATTTCAGTATCTTGAGAAAATTTAAGCTGGATTGAATTTCTTGACCCAAGTTTTCCTTTTCCAGTACTTTCTGACTGTATTACTCAAACATTTGCTTGCCCAATGTGCACATTTGAAGTAGTTTACTATCTTCAGTAGTGAATCTCAGAACTTTGGACTTTGAAGCTTTACAAAATTTGTGAGGGGGGAAGGTTCCATATTTGTGTACATAAATTGCTATTTTAAGGGCTGTGGGCCTAGTGGGTTGCAGGAGATCTGAGTTTGTGAGACATGCTACAGCAAGACTGAATATTTTCACTTAAATAGTCTCTTAGTTGTATATCAAAAGGCTTAGTATTTTCAACGTCTTACAAAAATGGTATTGTGATTCTGTAAGACAGTCTTTTGCTAATAATAGAGAAGTGAGTCAAAACTACTTTCAGATGCGAGTGTGAAGTGGAAACTTAAGTGTCTGTAGAAACCATGGTATCCTATGATTAGCGTATGATAAAATATCAGGCAGGTGCAAACACTTCACTAGTTACTGATGAGAACTGGAGTTATCCTAAGAATGCATAAAACTTGCAAACCTGTGTTAGTCCCTGGTACTGTTTAATATCAAGATTTCAGTTCTTTAAAGCTGAAGTCTCTCAGAACAAGCCTGTACTTTGGGAGGACAGGAAGGAAGGGAAACTTGAGGAAGTTTTTTTGCTAAGGAGTCTACAATCTGTTAACTAACCAGGGGGGAAAAAAAGCAATATTTTTAATTTTTCTGGGTGCTGACACGTTCAGGTGATGGCTGGATTTGTTTGGATCAGGAAATAGAAAAAAGGGGAAGGGTTTAGATATGAGAATAGAAAAGCTTAATGTGGAATAACCAGTGTGCGTGGTGTCTGTGCACAGAACAACTCTTGGTGTTGTTAATTTGTAAATGGTGGGAGGGAGGAAGTGGAGGAACCCAAACTGAGCGTACATATAGAAACTCATTTGTCTTAAAAGTACAGGGTAGGACTTGCAGCGAAACTCGTTTTCTTAGCTTTCAGTTCAAACTCAGTACACTAGAGAATATTGTCTTGTGTAGCCAGGGAACCAGCAGAAATAATTTACATTCCAAATGATCAGACATGCTCTGTTCTGTTTTACTTTGCTAAGGCAAGTTTCTTGTTTTCAGATTAAAAGCTGATGCATCTTTGTGTGTCCAGGCTCCTCATTAAGCAATTTTACTTGCAAGGAAAGGTGAGCTTCTGTGTGATTTAAGTTGTCTAGAAATCTTTTACATAGAGGATTTTGTTGCTGTGTGTCTCTATATCAGTACTGGATCAGAACACAGTGGTAAGGGGTTTTTCAGTTTCCCCCACACAGCTGTTTAACGCAAGCACTTGGACGTCACAGGGGAGGCAGTCTGTTAGAGCGGTGTCTGTAGCTGTAACACAGATCTGAAGCCAAACCTGAAAATGTTGTTACGAATGTGGACCCATTGAAGGAATAACCATGTGAGAAGGTGGAGATATGAGAAGCTGGGCTCTTTTTTCCATGTGGTGCTTTCCATTATTTTCCAGTGTTGCTTTTGTCTTTCACCTGCCCATTACTGATTGAGTAGTCTGCCAGAACGTGCTGTGGTCAAAAAAGAGTGTGCGCGTGTGTCTGTGTGTTAACGAGACAGAGGGGTCTCTCAGGTGAGCGTTGAGATTGTAAATTAGTCCAGGCCACTGTGGAACTTGGACTAAAGATGGGTTCCACAGCTAGACACCAACCTTAAAGCTCTATACGGATTCCTCTCTTCTCTGTGTCTACAAGCTTAGTCTTCGGCTCACAAAGCTGTTTTTTGTTATGTGTTTCTTTTTTTTCTTAGTGAGTTGTGTCAGCTACCTCTGGCCAGCTAAACTGGGATATAAATAGTCATGATCTGGAGTAAGTGGTATTTATGAAAGTACTCTTCTATTAGTTTCGTCATATGCTATAGTGCAACTTAATGTACTTGTGCACTGCAGTATGGAAACTTCTTGATGGCTTGCTGTTGTGTATCTGTGGCCTTGAAAGAAACCAACATCAGCAGAGGAGTTCAGAGGCTTTTCCTTGCTCGTTGAGGTGTTAGCGTCTGGGGTAAGATGGAAAGTCTGTGGCATATAAAGTCCAGAAATGATCATGGTGACAAATTGGGAACCTGCCTCTGCCCTGTATGTCATTGGTCGTGGACACTGTAATTAGACCCTGAGGTTTCTATTACTTAAATGTAAAATGGTAAGACAAATGTAGCTTTTAAGAGGATATGGAGAAATATCTTTGTTTTCTAGGATGGAAGGTGTTTATGTAAAAGTAAAAAAAAAACCCTCATAACTGCAGGACTGCTTGAATACTCTTTTGTGTCAGGAATCAATATAATGTTACTGACTCATACTTTCTTTGTCATTAAAGAACAGAAATTCAGACATGCTTTTGGATGACTAATTCTGTGACTCTTCTAGCATCTTTGTGTGTCTCCATTCCTTCCTCTTCTCTCTCAATCCCTCCCTGAATAGGAGTTGATTGTCTAACTTATTTTCAATTCCTCTGCTCCATTCCACATAATTTATTAACCACTATGTAACTTGCATTAACTTTGGATAATGGAAAAAGCTTCTAATAGTGACTTTTTTTTCTTCTACAGAGAAACAAGAGAAAGAAGTTGACATGTATGCTAACCTTTCAGATGAAAAGGCCTTCGTATTTTCAGTGGCCTTGGCGGAAATAAACAGAAAAATTATCAATCAAAGACTTATTCTGTAACTTGTAAGCACAATCTGATGCGTTTATATGCAGAATGGCTAGCATATTTCCAAGGTGTCATGGACTCTCGGAAAGTGTGTTGTCTGCACCAACAAGGACCACAGTATTTCCTGTTAAAATTCTGCTGCTGTTCTTGGAAATCGAATTCTGTCTCTACAAGTCAGAAAGAAAGTGTTCACAAGATTGTGCTATGAAAAATCAGAAAGCAGATATGTTTTACAGCTTGAAGACAAATGTTAGACAAATGCACAGAGAGACTGCACCCATTCCAGAGCACTTCTTTTAAATTTGCTGCCAGAAATGCAATATTTTAAATATTTTCAGAAATAAATGATTTTCCTTTAAAATTATATATTTCAGATTTTTCAGCTATATTGCAGTTTACATATGTACAGTTCACATAACTTTTTAATAAATTGATATTCCAATATTTTATTGAACTGGGAATTAAGTACATTTGTGATATTAGGGTGTGTTGGTTTTAATCCTCTTGGAAGTCTGGTATTCATCCTAGGGATGACTTTTGATTTGCATTTTTTTAATAGGTGTGATATAATTCCTATAGGAAGAAAATTGAAGTGGTTTCATTTGGGGGATTAGTCTGCTTGACAACTTCCTATTGTTTATTCTTTCTCACTAGAAGATGATTCCCTGTTGTATAGAGTTGTTTTTTAAAAATCACATATGTTTCTGGGGTCAGACTCTGGAAGTCTGAGAGCCAGGTGCTTGTTTTGTAACCACTCTTTGCTGGGTGTCTGCCTTGTCCAGATGGTAAGTACTTCTCCCATACTCTTTGTTGGCCCATCATTTACTGAAGAGGGAGAGAAGCAGGCATCAGAGATGTAGATCTGCAGCTAGTATTGTCTTACTGATATTTCCAAAAGATGAGGATATGCTAGTTCCTTTAGCTCTCATCAGCTTTTTTTTTGTGTGTCTTTTAAAAGTGTAATTCTTAGCAGTGTTGCCTTTGGACTGTTGACTGTAAATACCAAATCAAAAGTCTGTCTGTGCAAAAATGAGCTGTTTAGTAGAAATAGGTTTGGGCAAAACATTCAACAAATTTGTCTTTGTTAAAGTGGTATAGTGCAATTTGAGCCAGAACTCTTATATTAGTAAATATATGGGAGTTTTGTCTTACCAAAAAAAAAAAAAAAGCTTAACCCCTGTAAAATCCTGAGGGAGGAGGTGTAGGAAGCAATTGCATTCATAAAATCTGACATACTAGCTTTTTGTCACCTTTCATTTGCTTTTTTTTAAGGGGAATGCAACTAAGCGTCTTAGTTTTTATTCAGTATTACTTAGCTTTTCAGTATCATATTACTTCGGTAGTGAGAATTACCTAATGAGGTTCTGCTACAGAACTGATCTCTGGGTGGAAGCAGAGATTTTTATTAAAGCTAAACTATCAAATATAATAAGGAGCTATGATAGTTTTGAGTTAAGCCACAAGAGACTGATCAGATGCAAACTTTGTAAACAGAAGCAGGAAACATGGAAAGTTATTTTTAATTCTTAACTCTTAAGGAGTGCGTGGGGTCCTTTTTAACACTGGACAAGGAGGACGGGTGTGGAACTGCACTTGCACCACTGATCTACATTTGTCTTTATTCCAGTAAATGAGGAATTGCGAAAACAAGACCTACTTCCCTACATCACGTAGACTTCTGCTTTCTAGAACTGTGGTCTGTCACAGATACCGGTAATAAGGACAGATGAGTAACTCTTAAGGATAGAGCATATGTTTGCATGGTAAGTTAAAGTCAGAATGACAAAAGGGAAGTTCTAATTTTGAAAATTTATGGTCAGGCTTGAGTTCCTTCTGTTGCTAGAATGAGGTCTATTGTATTAGGAAAGGACAAAGGGAACTATGAATGCAATCTGTTCGGTGCTCTAACTGCCTTCCTGCAGGTATGTGCCTGCTCCTGTACATGGAATTAAAGTAATCTTCAGAGGACTGAAGTTACATTTTGTCTCATCTAGCAACATTAACTTACAACTTTCAAATTTAGATTGGTGCCTTCTCTGATAAGTACTGAAAAATATGTTCATACCTCTCAAAAGTGCAAGGCTGTTTTTTCACCCTCATTGGTGGAGATTTTCTTGAAACAGTGATTGGGTTTTATTTCTATTCCTCTTCCCTTTGTCTTTGCCAGGTCTCTGCTGTCACCTCTTTCCCACTTGTGGTCATGCCATTTTTCTTCCCTTGCTGGCTTCTAGTTTATTTGAGAGAGCTGTGATGGAAGCAGGTGGCCTTGAAAATATCCTGGGGAGAGAGTATTGCTTTGCCAGTGGGTCTTGCAAAGCAAGAGCCCTGACTTTCTCATCCCACCAACCCAAAGAAAACCATTGTTTCCTATATAGACAGGACACTTATCTTCCAGAAGTCCTGGTAGCTCTGGCTGTGGTATGCTAAGACATGGATTTCTTGGAACATGTTCAGTGACTGAACTGGAAGGTGTCTGCATTGTATGAAATAGGCATCAACACGATGGCATGTCAGGAGCTCTTTCTTTGTGTGTTAGAGATGATCAATGGACCAAACACTAGCAACCATTGCAGATTTTAGTTGTAAAATGTATTGGATCTCAGTCTATGAAGTGAAAATAAAGCCAGTGGCAGCTAAGTGATGAGAGAGTCAAGTTCTATGTACTGCAGCTCTGACTTACTTGGAAACTGCGTAGTTTCCAAGAAGCAGGAATAACAATGTAATGCTTCAGGAAGTTGCTTGTGCAGGGGTTTTTTTTGTGACTCTCTAATTCCGGTATAATATTTTATACCCTGCCTTTGAATGTCTTTATGGTTAGTGTCTAACTTAATTTGTTTTACTGCATTTTGTAGCATGAGACCTCACATAGAGGAAGAACATTCTAACAGAAGAAGTGAATTAGGCTGCAGTTGTTAAGATCAGCTTGAAAGAAGACCAAGTATATCACCACCACAAAAATGCAACTCTACATCTATAATGTCTCTACCTGTTCACTTATCTGACTAGATAAACTTGATGTTGTGAATGGAATAGGTTAGGATTGTATTGGAGAACTGCCTGTTTATAAACCACAATCTAGTAAGTTCTTCTTTCTGCCACTTCTTTTCCCCCTTTTTCTGGAAAACTATGCTTCTAGACTTTATATCTCTGTGTAACAGCATGACAGACCATCAGACAAGTTCACAGTTCGAATTCTGTTTTGAGATTTCTCTGCATTTACTCTATTCTGCTACTAGATGGCAGCCTTATTCTAAAGACAGGTACTATCTTATTCAGGCATTCTTGGTATTGGTACTAGGAAGAGCATAGTACTCAGTGTTCGGTGAAAGTACACCAAAAGATTATTTTTCTTTAGAACATCAGTCACTCATATCTAACTTGGGAGCTTAAAATCCTGCCAACAGGTGTTGCTGGCTGTCTGTACTGAAAGTAGATGGCTTCATCAGTTGTGTGGGATGTTAGCTCTTGAGCTGTGAAAATTGTTAGAGATTAATAATTTGTCAAGACCAAAGAACTCTCAACTTTCAATTGGTGATTTAATAAAAATGGTTTAAGGAAACTCCTTGTCACCTCCCCTGGAAGTCCTATATATGTAAGTTTTCTTTGGTCAAATTTTACAAACATCTCTAATTTTCCTGTTACTGTCACTCTAATACTGTTATGATTGATTTTAAAAAGTTGAAAATGGGGCAAAGTATTGGGGAATACTTTGCAGATTATCATCACGCTGTGGTTAGGCAGCAGGATTTACGGAGAGGGAGAATAGAATTGAATTATTTGCTTCAAATATCAGATCCTAAACAAGGTCTTTGGGTTGGTTTTATTTAGTGTTTTTTAATTTTATTTTTTTTTCTTGGGATTTTTTAGAGTGAAACAGTGATTCATGCAGGCTACTAGCAGCACCGTGTCTTCCTTGCATTTTGGACTGTACTGTCAAGGAGGGGTGGTATCTTGTTGCCTACAGGACATGGTCCTTGACTTTTGTTCTTTAAGATACTGATAACCTTTAAGGTATTGATAACCTGTGATTACACAGTGTAACCAGAAAGCTGTCTTAAACCACTGTTTAGTTTAAGCCTTTCTAGGTTGCTGTTCTCCAGAATATGATTCCTCTGCACGTATGAACACGTGCAGGTATCGCTGGTGTCCTGTTTTGTATCTCTACGTGCATCTCTGCAAGTGTTCTTGTTTGGTTTAGGAGTGTGTGCTTGAAGCAAGTCTTGTGGTAGTCTCTACTTCCAGTGCTTATGTCTGCATCATGGAATGGTCTTGGGGAGCAGGAAGGAGAATCCTTTTACAAAAAATTGACCTTGGAGATGTCCTTCAACTGTTAGTGGGTGCTTGGTCTGCAGGACCAGGTGTGCCTGGGGCAGATGTTGGGCTCTCAGTACCAACTGTTTCACTCTACAGATTTCCTGATGTGCCTCACTTCTTGCTTATTATGAAAACACAGCACAGCAAATGTTAACAAGTTTAACCAGCACTTTCAGGTGAGTTGCTATCCTTCAAAGTATTAACAACGTCGTCATTGTTTTGTAGTAGGCTTCCTACTCTTTTTATTTCACGGTGTATTCTGATGAATACTGTCTAGCAGATCTAACTGTAGCATTTCAGGACGTTGCTTCCCCCAGTTGCTTGCCTACCCTTTTTGGAGGTTGCCACTTAGGTAGCAGTGATGGCAGGACAGCTTTAATAGATGGTAGAATAATTTTTTCTCTCTCTCTTTTAGGCTGTCGCTTTGAAAACTCATTAATAATTACAGAAAGTCTGGCTGCCCAGAAGTTATATCTGATTAAGCAGTTCTTCTGTTGAGATAAAGATAATAAATTTTGCTGCCTTATGGTTTGTTAGAAACCACAGAAATACACTGCATGGTTTCAGTAGATAGGGTGAATTCATAATGAACTGAAAGTATCTGTAAATTAATGCACTAGAGTGTGGGTTTTTTCTGCTCCCACTTTAAAAAGGGCTGCTTATTGCTGCTAGCTGTTGAATGGGATGTGCAATCTAAGTAAAAAGTGAGAAACTGATTAGGCAGAAGGCAGTGGAAATGGATAAATCTGTGTATTCCTTTTTTTTTTCCCAGAAGAAAACCTAAACCTGCTTTCACCAAAGGTGTTTAATTTCAAGCTCAAAACATGATTCTCATGAGTCATTTGGTGTTACCATGCAGCACATCCCTCAGGAAAATGTCAGTCTACCTTGTGAAACCACACAGTGTCCTGGAGGTGGTATGGGTTTTGTCTTGAACACGAGACAGAAGTCAGAGAAAAGGCACGAATGTAAGAAACTCTTGAAGAGAATAGCTGTTACTTTGCATGAGACTGTCAGCTGGAGGACTTTATTAAAACTGTGAAATGTTGGTGTGTAGCCTCAAATGAATGAAGTTAGAGATGCAAAGCTCAATTTAAAAAAACTCACTAAGGAACCTGTGTTACTGTAGAATGAGGGTTAAAGGCATAATTGCTTTTTGCTTTAGTTCTCTGAAGCAGGAGGATAATGATTACTTCGTATTGTCTTGAAAAAATAAATCTCTCTTCTTTAAGACAGAGCAATTCCAGATAATGAAAAACAATACAGTAAGTTGATATACTTGAGACATTGAGATATACCTAGTCTTGGTCACGTACTGATTCAGAGCCTGATCCTGTAGTTTTACCTCTTAATTCTGTTGAAAAAGAAGAAATTTAAAATAATAATAAATAAAAATTGTACAAGTAGAATTCCCTACCAAACAGCAGACAAATCCATCCTAAGATTTAAAGGTGAGCATTAGAATTTACTCTTAGGATTTTTTACAGTGACAGGTCTTGACATTCAATGAAAGGTTTTCAAGAAGGTACTTTTAAAACAATTTAACTGAATGTTTAAAATGATGGAATGTCTTTCCAACACTTACGTAGGGGCATGTTTTGAAAATTGTACCTCAAAGCAGTGAATAATGGGCTGAAAAGAAATTGAGAAAGAAGGCTTATTTAGGTAAATCCTAATAGCTGCGTTCTGCAAAATAGTCTAACTGTCCTGATAGGGAAGAAGTGCCCCACAGCATACAGGATTACTGGTGAGTCTCGTCACTTCTCATTGTATTTTTCTTTCATTGTTGCTCGTGCCTGTTTTAAAAAGATCTGAGAGTCTCATCCAAAATATTTGGCTTGCATTTCTTGGTGCTGACCAAATTACAAACTTGGCAACTTGTATGATGTTGCTTACAACATTCACAGTGCTATCTACTGGCACATGGTTACTTAGCAACGGTGAAGCTCACATTTACATACAGCTCATGCGTATGCATCTAAATGTAGTTCTGGAAAAAAAAAAGGTTAAAGGAGTACAGAGTTTGGAAGAGGAAACGTATTTTAACAGTTTGTACTGTTCAGCAATTTTGATTTTGAGACTGATAGCAACAGTACATAGAAAAATATGTCTTGTAAAAATCTTTTGTCTTTTAAAATCTTTATTAGATTGTTAATGTATTACAAGAACTTGAAAACAAAATGAACAGAACCCTACTCCTACCAACTATAGAAAGATCAAAAATAAAAATACAGCAAATGGAAAAAAGCAGGGGACATGTTCTATTTGGAATGCCTGCATTACAGATTGTGTTCCTGGGGAACAAGAATATTAATTATTTGAACATGGGGCATCTGAGAAAGTCACTAAAATTATATCTATCTATTCTGTGAGACTAACAGATGGGTTGAGATTAGATTAATTATTTCTGAGTTTGTTTGCTGCTTGTCAATTTACTAATTCTGCTTTGCTGCTCAGGCTGTGATATCTTAAGGGGTTTTTAAACAGCCTGCACTCTTTGTGACTGCAGTAATACTCAAAAGCACAATGACTTAAAAGGCCACTGGCAGACTGTTACTGTGTGATGATTACATTAATCTCAATTTCTGGGATTTCATACGTGCAGTTCTCACTAGCCAGTGTTATAGTTGCAGTGGAGGTTCCTTATATAGCAACGGGAGGAAAATAATTGCAGCTCACTCCAGACATGAGAAACAGGCAGAGACCAGTGCGACCAAGCTAGGAATGGTGAGGGTAGAAAAAATAAAAGCTAGACTTAGCTAGAGGATGGAGAAGGGTATAATGATGAGAATTAAAGATGAGTGTGTTAAGGCTATTGGGAGAGAGACACGGAGACCTTCTGTAGGATATGGTGGAGAAAGTGATGCACGTGTTTCAGATTTCTGGAGATGTGAGGAGACGCAGGGCAATTTGGAGAACAAGGGAGAGGTAACTGGAGAGGTGCTGCATTTGTAGGAGGAGTAAGGATCCTGCTATTCAAGCTGTTCTCAGAGTTGAGCACTTCCTTTTTACCTAAAAATTTAAGTGGTTTGAGAAATGAATTCTCCAGAGGCTATATTATTATTATCATTTTTTTTTTTCCTGTGTTGCTTGGGCTTCCACATCTGTATCCTTATTTGTGAGTTTACTGGGCTTTTCTTTTGGGAAACCAGTTAAGACATGATGCAGAAGATGAAGTTCCCCCATCACCACTGGGAGTGAGACTGTTAATCCTTGTTTTTCAGAGCTGACTCAAAATGAGGAAGCATCTTGTAAAGAAGGTTTTTGAGAACTAGAATGAACCTAGTTAGTGGACACTGATTTAAAGGGGGGGAAAAAAAAGTCATCAATCCAGACTGTTGAAGTTAAAATGCATCTAAAATACTTACCTCTGATTTTCAAACTCAAATGTAAAGGATCCTATAAATCTGATCTCCACATATATGTTCATTGGACATATCATTTTCATGTGCATGTGTACTTTATGGGGCTTAGTGACAGAAATACTGTCTTCGCTAGATAGTGGACCATTAAAATGAGAGGTTGTAATTACTGACTGTGCTTTGTGGCTGCCTCAGAGTGGGCAACAGGGTAAGAGAGGGTTGTGTCAATTGAGTTAATTCTTTATAGAAAGTCCAGAATAGTCTTTGTGCAAAGTAGGAGCTTGATAAAATCTATCATCCAATGCAAATGACAGCCTACTTGCCCCATCTTAGTTCTGGGAAGCACACTTGATCTGCAGTTCTCGCTGTTGTAGGGTTTTTTTGAAGGCAAGTGGAGGAATGATGTGAAATTCTTTTGGTTTCAGGTTTTTGAAAAAGGTTACTTCATGTTAAAAACTAACAGGATGTTGAACAGTAATCTGTGTTACAACAAATGCTTTGCAAAGGAGAGTAAGGTAAAACTAGAACAATTCATCTTACTTTTCCCTTTTGCTGTTCTTTCCTTTGCTAGTGGGGCCTAGAAGGGTGCAGGTGCTGTCTCCGCATCCCAGGCTTGTTTGTTCCTGTTGGTAGGGTTGACCTGTGTAACAAGGCTCTGTGCTATACAGAAGTAAAAGATTACTACCCAAAAACTGTCCCCCATCCTTACAGAGAAGGCTTGAACCTGTTCTCCTCTGGATGTTTTTATGACTGTCAAAGCCAGGTTTGCTACATAACATGGTGTGATTTGAATGCAAAATCATCCACCTATGCTTGCCAGGAGGTACAGTAGATACTGAGTGATTCTTTCTCTTTTAATTTGTTTTTATGGTGATTGTAACTATTTTCAAAGTGCAGCTAGGTAAGCTGACTTTTGTGAGTTTATTCAGCTGCAGATGTTATACCCACCCGCTTTGGCAGCTGGAACAAAAGCAGAATAAAGAAAGAATGAAAATCTGCTGACAGCTGTACTTGGGTTTGTGCATCACAGGCAGAATTCATTGTAGTGCAAGTCTTTGTGGGCTAATGAAGTTAAAAGAGGGCTTTAGATGCTATTTTTTTAAACAAAACCAGCCTGCTTAAAGCTGTCACTGCTAGTGTTCTCCTTCTGAAACAGTGAGAGTGAATACTGCAGGTTTAAAAATTGAATTTAATTTCTGAGGCTTCTAGCCTTGGGGATGAGTCCTTGTGTAACCATTTACATTTAAAATATAAAATGAATATTAATGAGGTGGGGAGGCTTTCAGACCTGGCCTTTAATACTAATCCATTGTGAGCGGAGCAGCTGTAGAAATGTGCTGATCCTGGCACAGAGACAACCAGGAATTGACTGCTCTTAGAAAATGCCTCATCAGTCAAAGTGTTCACAGACTCCCGAATACTTGTCCTGATCAGATGCAGAAGGGGACTTGAATGTTTCTGGTGTCAATACACTGCCTGCTGACTCTGTGCACATTTCCCTGGGAACACTCCTGTATGCTGGCATTCCGTTCTAGCTTGTTGCATGGATGGAAGCGTAATGAAAGGGTAAGTTACTGGTAGAGTGTGGAAATCCCTTCTGGAAGAGAACTGTGAACCTTCAGTTAGATGTTTTGGGCATGGTCATAATGAGTTAAACAGGGTGGCATCAGTGTTGTCAGCTCCCTGCCCTGATTATTAATGACAAAAAGGCTCTAATGTACTTTAGTAACTCCTAAGTGTGTGTGAAAGAACTGTGGCAAGGGACTGAAGCTTCTAATTTTTTTTGTAGGAAGGAAGTTACTCTGTATTAACTGCCATGTTAACAGTTTCAGCTGAGGAATGTTGTTTAGATTATAAATTCCTTCAAAGTGGGATGCGTTTGCGGAGCAATGCACCTGCATCTGACACACAGGCTGATGCTGGGAGTCACGAGAGGTCACCTCAGAAATGCTGAGCCCCTTCATTTTACTCTGTAGTTAGTGCAGGAATTAGCGTATCTGTCAGCAGCTGGCCTCTTAACATTGCCTGTTTAATTTTCTTGCTACAAATGCACTGATCTAGCTGTCAAACGCCTCTCTTGGTTTGAAAGAGGAGTTTTGGAGTCTAAGTATAGCAGATTCAAAGAGTTGCTCGAAAAGCTGAAGTACTAACCTTCATCTTGATTTCATTTGTTGGGTGTTACTTGTACTATTTTTGCAAAAGCTTTGCATTTATTCTATAAGTAAATGATGTCTCGTGACATCTATAAAGCCTACTGGAATACCTATACTCAAAGTGAGCACTTTCCTTGTCTCTAACTCTTAGTATTTTAGGGCAAGGCACCGAACTCTGTTTTTCCTTGTATGTAAAATCCATTAGACTTTTCCTTAGTACAAAAGAAAAGGTAGCCCTCTGTCCATTGCCTGTTTTCTACCCACAGCAATACATTTAATTTAGTGAAAAGTGAACCACTTCTTTGTTGTGGATTGGATGTTATATAGTTGCTGCTGACCTGTTGCTTTTAATACTCTTCTGAAAACAGAGTCCAGAATCAGCATCACAAGATCTGAAATGAAAATAGGGGACAGAAAAGCTCCAAATTTAATTTTTTTCAGAAGCTAAAATGGAAAAAAAGCAAAGTCAGTGAAGCTCATCTTCATAATAATTATATTCTTAGTATTAATTAATGAAAATACTGCAGTAAGGTATTGTTTTACACTACAGTTCTGTATTTAGATCTGCTAATGGAAGGTCACAGGCTTAGCATTGCTTGTTCCGGACTGCTTGCCAAATTTCCTAAGGGATTCTCTTTGTCATGCAAGCTTTCCCCCTGGCATGACGCTTACATGCTGTACGTGCCTCTGCTGCCACATTAAGTAATAGCATCTCTTTGTTAAATCTGAAGTAACAACATGATTATTTGTGCTTTTGGAATAAATCACAAATGTATTAAAAATACTTTTTTTTCCTCCTCTGGGTATGGGGATCCCCTGGCTCACCGGTTAAGCACTACACCTTTTGAATAGCTGTAGAATTTGTTGTTTTCTTAGGATCTGGAGTAGGGGTCTTTAATTCATACAATCAGTTACATGTTAATAAAAAAACTTAAGGCCGTGTTCAAGAGCTTGATGCCCATGTGGGTAGTCTCCGTTCTAATACTTTTTTTTCCTCCTCTGGGTATGGGGATCCCCTGGCTCACCGGTTAAGCACTACACCTTTTGAATAGCTGTAGAATTTGTTGTTTTCTTAGGATCTGGAGTAGGGGTCTTTAATTCATACAATCAGTTACATGTTAATAAAAAAACTTAAGGCCGTGTTCAAGAGCTTGATGCCCATGTGGGTAGTCTCCGTTCTCTCTGAGAGTGGCTGGATAGTGTTCCTTATGCAAACACCAGGAATCCTGCTTGAGGTGCTGCCACAACGCCTGCAACAGCCTTGCCCTGTCCAGGCGCACGGGCTCAGCAGTGGTCCCCCTGCCTACTGCTCAGAAGACACCAGCTTTCCTGTACCACTATATGGAGCTAGCCGATGCGTCTTAAAGTTTTTGGGGCAGTTTTGACCTAGGATTTATGGGTTGGTTTTGCCTTTTAAAAGGGGAAATAGTAATAATAGATTCTAAAGCTCTGAAAATATTCTGTGAGCCAGGAAGAGTTTAGTTCAGTTTTACGGGTGGAAAAGCCAAGGCACAGAGATTGAGTCAGAAATCGTGCAGGGGTCTGACAGTTGAGACAGATGTCATGCTTCTGGAGGTCTCAGTCCAGTGTCTCAGACAGCCTCGGGCTCCCTGTGTCCCTTTACCAGGATGTTAGAATACTAACCTCTTGGTAGAACCATCTCACCTCTGTGAGCTGCAATCAAATCATCCTGTGCCCCAGGCAACCGCTGACCTTCTCCCTTGTTTGTTGAATGGCTGGAAAACATTCCCTGCCAGGCAGTAAAAAATACTTGCAGCATAGCAAGCATGGCCATCTCCTCCCTGGCTTCTGCCCTGCCAGAGTTCCTCATTCACCTTAATTCACTGGTTTCATCTGTACTCACATTGATTTTATTTTTTTTTACCAGGACATTGGTTATCTTGCTGTACAAACCCAAGTGGCAACAAAGCACTTATTTTTGTTGTGAGGGGGTAGCCAGATCTGTGCCCACACTTCTGGACCTGGCATCTTTTAGATCATAATGATAAAGGTACAGTATCTTCATTGCTCGCTTGATTATTGTAAGGGAAAATGCATGTGCACTCATCCTGTGGTAAAAGACGCTTCTATTTTGATTTCAGCTGTGAAGGCATGGCCCATGCAAAGCCCAGGTATTGCTGCCTGAGGTGCTTGGCTGTCAGCTCCAAGGCCGCTGGTCCATAGTGAGTGGCTGTCATTTTTTTTATACCCATGTCTGATGTGATTCAGGTTAATATTAGACCACTTTTAGCTAGTAATCAACAGAGCTAATTCTACTAAAGCTGGTTGGCAGAGTGGGAAAGGAAGGCACAGCACAGATGGAAATTGAAAGTAGATTTGCTTCTACTTCTCTGGAACCTACTTGCCTTCTTAGATCATCCAGTTGTCTTTGTATTGTGTATTTGTACTCCACTGATGTAATCTTATATGTAAGAATTTAAAAAAATGTGTATTTTACATAGGGCAAAATAAAAAGGAATTCACTAGTTGAGGACCAGATGTGTGAGGAGGAACATCATTTGGGTGCATTATGGCTCCTTGTTAAACTGTGTAGATAGAAAAAAACTTTAAAAATTCTAAATCTAGGAGTTCACAAATCCTCCTGCATGGACTTCATGGCAGCATACACTTGTGTGAGTGCTTTTGTCTGAGTGTAAGGAATTTTACGGGCTGAAGTCAATGGCTCTGGGTGCATAGCATCAGACTGTAGAAACAGTCCTTGAAGGCGTGAATAGGTATGTGAGTTCTGATGGAGGATGAATATTTGTCCTTTTTTGTCTGTTCTTTTGTTCCCTCTGTTCCTATGTTATTGCTTAAGAAACTGGAAATAAAAGAAATGCCCACATGTATAACAATGTTGTGTTAAAGCAAATATCCTGCAGCAGTAATCGGTGTCACTGAAAAAAAGAACATCAGTCAGATAAGTCTTGTCATGGCTTGGCTGAAGCAAACATGCTGTCCTTAAGTTACAGCTAGAGCAAAGTTAAATTGGGCAAAAATAAGCTAAGGAACAGAGAGATGCAAAGAAAGGGGCTCTTTAGAGACTCAAGAGATTTGGCTGTCATCTTCTGTTGTTTCCGTGCCTTACAGTAGCTCTTATCAGTAATTCAGGAAGTGAGCTGCTGGGATACAGATAGAACTTAGTGCTGCTGATAAGGAAGCGAGATGATTGAAATGCCTGGTGTAGCTTGAGATAAGAGGAAATGCCTAGTTTATCTCTCAAGCAGAATTCTAGCAAGATCCAGGGAGGCTGTGCAGCTTTATTCAGTAAAAGGCTTCAGGCTACCTGGGTGACCACCATACTAGCCAAACAGGATGGGAACTTTATATCAGGAATCTTCCCTGCACAGATCCCTTCGTTTGAGCATGGGAGGATTTTGTGTTTCCGATTACATAAGGAGATTTACGGTAAGGGACTCAATAGTGTTTTATTGTGAGCCTAGCTTGAAAGTAAAAACTTTCTAGATGGCGCAGTATTGGTTTGTGTGCCTTTTGTAAAGTGCTAGGTGTGTTTGACATTCTTGGCCAGGTTGTGCGGTCTGTTGGCTTGCAAAACACCTGCCCATGTCAAGGAGGTGTCTCTGAAATGATGAGTGCAGGCTTTGCCTTTGTAAATAAATTTATTTTTGGTGAGAGCCTTGGCACATTAAAACTTCTATTCATATTTGTAGTATAGGATGCCAGACTGCCATTCAAATTAGTGTGGAGGTTGGCTGTTACAGCTTTGTGCTTTAGCTGTAATAGGTCTGGGAGTTCTAAGACAGTCTGTTGGGCAGGCTCACACTGAGGCAATTTAATGAGGAGCCAAACTCTGCATCAACCTGTGGTAAAAGCAGAGCAATAGCTTGAGCACCAGGCACTTGATACCTCACATGTGTGCTCTGTGGCCATACTTAAAAAGTTGTGGATTAGAACCTCCTTGTGCAAGGGTCTGAGGAAACAAAGTGAAAGAGATTCTGTCTGTGAAAGCTTAACCGCCAATCGACAGACCGCAAAGCCTGCAACGGGAGAGAGATGTAGAGGAGTCACTGGTGGAAGAGAGAATAGGAATCTGCTTTTCTACCATTATAAGGTGTTCATCACACCACTCTGTGTTTTAGTGCTATCTGTGAATTTAAGTTTCAGTTGCTACAGTGGTAGGAAGACTGGGAAAACTCTTTCTGTTTTCTTCAGTTTGTTTGCATTTGTGTACTTTTTGAGTTGCTGAAAAGATCATTACTATCCAGACAAAAGCAGAAAATGGACTTGAGCAGCCTTAAAAAGAATGCCATATAATATAGTTCAAGTAAATTAAAAAAATAAGTTTTAGGAGTTATATTTTAAATGAGAATGGATCAGATTGTTGTGGGGTTTTTTTAGGGCTACTTTCTTTCAAAATTTTGAATAAAGGATTTCCTCATATGTTTTGCTCAATGCTAGCTCTAATGGGCTTTCTTAAAGACTTTGTATTTGTAATCATTTAGTTCTTTAAAGAGACAATGTAGTAAATGAACTATATCAACAGTGATAAACCAAATTCTGGCCCAGTTGAGGAAAATAACAAAATTTCTATTAATTTCAACAAGTAGTATCTTGTTCCAAAGCCTCAAATTAATCTAATGGTATATCATGTAGTGGATTTAATACAGCCAACAGTACAAAAAGATTTTCTGGGTGTAATTTGTTACATAAGAAGCACAGTGGCTCAGAAGACTAGGTGTGTTTCATACCCCTCTGGCCACATGATGTATTGCCTGTTTATGGCAACATAGCAGAAAAACATTTTTGTCTATTAATTTAATTGAATATACTACTCAACTGTTCTTCATGCTGAAAAGATAATGATGTGTTTAAATTGTTGTTTAACTTTTTGTTAAAGAAAGATATTAAACAGCCTGAAATACATGCAATTTTCTTTTGCTTGTTGCCAGAGGAATGCAAATGAAAGACACTTCAGGAAGGACTGCAGAAGGTGGCTTTAGAACCATCAAAGCAAATGATCCAGGACTTCTTAGATTAGTCATGTCTTGGAGGAAGAAAGTCAGTACAGCAGTTCTCTGTCACATGGCATTCTGTGGCTTGGCTCTGTGCAAGAGCAGAGTTTGTATTTTGCAATAATATGAAGACTATAATGAGATACAAAATATCTTGTTGGTTTGTAATTGATCTGTTGGGTGACTGAGTAATTCCTTCATATTCATTGCTTCAATTTCCCTTTCTGTAAAACTAGTGATAATGATACTTCTCTTCTGAAAACACATCGAGGTCCACAGGTAAAAACCAGTCTTGGATTTAGTTTGATTTATTGGTTTTCCTATTCCTTGATGAGCTAAGAATCAAAAATAACTTCGGATGTCTCGCACTGGATTACATCACCCGGCCAGCTTACCAAATTTGTTGTTTATCTCTTGGAAAAATCATTATTTTGTTCACAGAGTTAGCATTCAGATTCATGGATTATTATAAAGGGAAGGGTGTTTTTAGAGGATGTGACTAGCAGAGAAGCATATAAAGACAGTGTCTTGGACCATGCATGCAGTTCTTACTAAAGGTGGTGAGAGCTGTTCTGCTCTGTTTAATATTAACCCTACTGAGAGGGCTCTTCTCCCATGTAGAATGGCAGCCCGTAAGTCGGGTTTGAGCCTGTTCCAGCAGGAACTGATGAGTTTCCGTACACTTCTGATTGCAGTGGTTGCAGCGTGGAACCTGCTTGCATGTTTTTTGACTGCAGTCTCTTTCTGGCACAGTCCTTGGTGATCTGCCTGCTTGTACTCAAGTAGGTGGCTGGCTCAGCTGGTCCGGGTGTTATGGAAGGACTCATAACATTAGGCAGCTCTGTAAACAGCGGCCTGAGTGTGTTTACAGATTGCTTGACAGTTTGTTATTGCTCAGATGTACAGCGGAGGGTGTAGTTCATGCTCAAGCAATAAGATGAGGTGTTTTATGTTTCTGAAATTAATTGGACTCTTCATTATGAGAGGCAGTGATAGGAGCATTGTAACATGTGCCTGAAGACCAAGTTGCCTACACTTCCTTCAGGCTCCTCCTTTCCATGAGCTGAACAGCTTTGATGTTCGGCTGCATTGATCCCTTTAACCCTGGTGGTGCTGCGCTCTTTCTTCTGCTGACTTGCTGGAGCTGACTCTTACCTTAGGACATGCCACTTAACGAGGCAGCTGAAGTCACCTAGTCCTTCACCTACTCCTTCTTGCTGATTTTGCTACTCAGACTTATTTCTTTTGGGAGTCCTGTGTAGGGTTATTTGGAGCTCCTCAGGTACTCTTGGTTCACATCTTGACCTTTGTGTGTATGCATTTTTGAATGTCTTGCACTGCACAACAACTACCTTTGTTTTAATCTCTCTTTGAGCAGTTGTCTCATTTTGTGTAGTTATTTGATGCTTGCATTACAGATGAAGGCCTTGGCACCTGCAGTTCAGGCTCCTGTTTACCGGGGGAGTCACTCCTCCCCTCAGCAGACCAGATAGATCTGGGATGTCAGGCTCTGGGGCAGTCTGCATCCTGCAGAGGCCAAAACTACCATCATTGTGTTCAGAGTCTTGGCAGGCTATGTGCAGACTGCTACAGAGAGCTATCAGAAAGGCAGGCAGACTTAAAAAAAAAAAAAAAAAAAAAAAAATCAATGGATGTAGTAAGCCCTTTTGAAGAATTGGGACTTCTAGAAAAAATACATGGTTGTAAAGGTTCTGGGCATCTCAGTTGTTAACACTGTCTTCCCAGACTTTGTGGGAACTCAAGAGAAAGATGTCATATGCTCCAATTTAAATTTTACACCAGTGTATAGTGGTTGGCAGTCTAAATATATTCTATTGAGTATTCTTTCAGTCAGTTCATATCCCAGAAACTAGAGCAGTAAACTATATATAGTCTCTGACATTACAAAACAGGCTTGTTTTCGCCTTCTCCCATGGCTGAACTGAGACAGCAGGAGCTAGCAGGCCCTCCTGCTGCTGTCTTCTGTATTTGTGGTTCACCTTTCATCCTCTCACTTCTGTCCTTGTTTTGGTGTGCAGGCATGAGCAGTACATCTGCTTTCTGGCTCATCCGACGTATTCATACATGCCTCCAACTTCAGGTGCGTACTGTCCTGAATGCTTCTGTTCAGAGACCTGGTCCCTTCCAGCAGTGCCATTGCACGCTCACTGGTATGCTATGGGGCTGGATAGAATTAAGAAGAAATGCCCTTTTTCTATAAATAGCTCTGTTGTGGATATTTTCTTGGTGAGTTCCTGTTCCCAGTTTCAGCTCAAGTCCCCCAGAAGCCCAGGGTGGGGAGCTTCAGGGTCCCGGTTAATTCTCAGTACCTCTTTAGGAATTGGCAGACCTTGAATTCCATCTTCCTTGAGCCCTCTTGCTGTAAAAAAGGAAATAGTTTGCTACAAATTTGTTGATTGACTGACCTTGATTCTGTGCTTGCTTTACGCAGAATTATCAGTCATAGGGCAAGAAAACATGGGTGCAAGTTATCGAATGACTGACTGGGTCCCTCTCCCTGAGGCAGCTCTCACCATGGCTGTCAGCAATTGTTGGTCTTGGTGAGCCAGGCAGAAAGCTGTCAGTTGTTGCTGTGGGGCACTGAGTTTGTTTCGGTGCAATTTTTGCTGGGTTATGGTTAATGCAGAATTTTTCAAGATCCACTCTTCACTAGATTTATAGAGAAACTTTTGCCAAATTTTCCTGTCCCTCCTTTTGTGCCTGAACAAGAACCGGGGTGCTCTGTGTTGCACCATTTTCATGGACTCCGTGCTCACCTCTCTGCAGAATATTGCTGCAGTCTTTTCCAGAATCCTGCCCAGCATTTTAACTACTCTCCTGATTTCTCACACTGCGAAGATCTTGATATGTGTCTGGCACTGCCTTACTACCCTTTAGTGACAGCTACTCCTGATATCAACTAATATGAAATCCAAACCATTTATAGCCTGGATCTTTTATCAACAGTGTTATTTGCTTGCTTTCCTCTGAGTGATTTTGATTTACGGTGCTAGGACAGAGTGCTGTTTTTTTCAGTCTAATGCTGCTTATTGGTGTATCTGGGCTTATACTACAGCTGTCTCTGCAATGCAGCTGGAGATGAATTTGTCACTCATCTAACAGCAGAATTGTGAAATTGATCGTTTATTAGTTTTAATTCAGGAGCGTCTTACGAGTGCAGAGACCCTTGTATGTGGTTGCTTAAAATTAATACTCTGGAGTCTGTTGGATGTTGGTTTAAGGTAGCAAGGTGGCTGAGAAACAAAACTTCCTGAACTCTGATAAAAGCCTCATAGAGAAACACTAGGAGGGATACTTACTGTTCTGGAAATGGCTGCACCAAGTGTGCTCTGGATTTCTGGTTTTACTAGATGTTTGTACTGAGATACCAACTTTAGATGGAAAAATGGATCAATGTGCTTAGTCATACCACTGGGGCCCTAACTCTAGACTTCTAATTCTACACCCAACTATTCTTAAACTATCTGCTTTAGAGAGATAAACTTTAAAAAGTGCTTTCTCATTCCTTGCTGTGGAAGCTTGGCACCTGTTGTTAGCTGCTTTCTGCAGCTCCACTGGCATGTGGTATGATTTTCTTCTAGAAAAGCTTTTCTGTAGATGACATGCTTTTGCTTGTTTCCTGTATCTTTCTTCTAACTCGATGAAAGCCATTATAAATTTAGCTGAAGGTCTTTTGCACATCTGAAATGTATGCAGCATTTTCTGTGGGTTTTTTGACAGATGTTTAAACCGTCACCTAAAGGAATGCAAGTGGCTTCTGTGAGTATTTGATTACAGGGAAGAGTTTGCAAAATCACCAGCTTTTGTACCCAAACTCTCTTACTCTGAATCCTTTTCAAAGCAGAGTTTATGTGGAGACTAAGCCTGCACTGGTGAAGTTATTCCTGTGTTTGTGAATGACGTCAAAGCAAAATGTCAGAGATCTAAATCAGCGTGTGAATGCAACACATAACAGACCTCATTATAGGATGGATGACTATTTACTTGATCTAGAATTTCCTTAACGTGTTGTTCTGGTTATTAGCGGGGAATAGCACTGTCAAGGAGTGTTCTTACTTAAAAATAAAAAAATCCCCCAGTTGTTAGATTCCTGTAAAGACCATTATGAGCAACGAACGCTGAGCACAGTGCTTGGTGTTTGTTGTACCACAGCGGTAGCTGTCAGATGGAAATGCGAGAGAGAGAAAATCAATAACTGAGACTCCAGCTTACACGAGGCCCAAAATGATGGCACTGCTTTTACAAGTACGTGGAAAACGTTTCCAGGAGTGTGTGTCAGTGTCCAAGGCACACTCAAGTCCACTCAAATGGTTTGTGGGTGGCTGGAGGCTGTCCCTCGTGGTGATGATGGCATGCCCCTGTCATCCATGAACTCTTTGTTCACTTAATTCCAGTGCAGCCTGGCATGATTTGAGGTGCTTGTGTGTTTGAGCTGTCAAACACTTAAGCCAATGCAATGTAAAATTGTGCTTGAGGTGATGATGCTTCAGTCAGTAACTCTGAAGGGCAGAAGGGCAGCTGGAGGAACAGGACTGTTGCCTTTTGACTTTGGAAATGTGTGTGGAGGGGCTGAGAAAATAATCAGACATGTTCTTACACCAATTGTAAGTTGTGGTGTTGAGAAAGGTGAAGTTAGAAATTAGCAAGTTCGTACAGCTCTGCGTGTGCGTTTTTGTGGTAATTGTTCCAGCTTGAAGCTGAAAAGATCTTCTGAAGTAGGAAGGGAGCAGAGGGAAGGGAACACAAAGCACAGTGCAGTTTGGTGATTTTCATCTTCTCAAACAAAAGTTTGTTCCTGGCAAAGCAGAGACTTTTCAGAGGGATTTGATTTGAAGCCGGTCAAATTTCAAGTCAGCAAGAACGACTGTGCTGGTTTCAGTGTGTTTTGGAACAAACTCTGTATTATGTAAGATTTTTTCTGATAAGTTGACTGTCTAGAAATAACCCTTTCTTATGCAACAGATCTCTTCCCTGTATATTGATACTGAGAGGCCTATGGCATCACTTCAGTAACAGGCGTTTGCTTCTGCTGGTTTTATTCCTGTTGGCATCACTGCACAGCCAAGGCTACTCTTTACATTACGGCGCATCCCTGCTGGCTTACAATTACTGCCACAGACACAAGAGCTTCTGGCAGGTGCAAAAGGTACTTTATGGTTCTCTGCTGAGCTCCTAGTAGTAGTGAGAAAGCATCTTGTAAATGAGAGGTTTCTTGAATCCAAGGGTAGCTTTTGTGGCTGACTGTTGGAATCAGCAGGCGTTACGAGGCACTGACTGCATTCGATGTAAAATCACAGAAATTCAAGGAAAGCAGAATGAGCAACATGACCTCTCTGTTCCGTTTCCAGAGGAGAGCTCTTTGTTGGAGGGTGTGGAGGAGTGGGAGAGTGAATCCTTTCCAGCACACCACAGAAACATTACTGATTACCAGTCTTCTGGTACAAACTGGTAAAATAGCTTAGTAGCTGCTTGTGTTTAAAAAAAAAAAAATAAAAAAAATTGAAATAATTAAAATTAGAAGTAATGAGACAGCTTCTTAATGTAGTTTCTGTGGGTAACAGACTTGGTGGTGAGAATAAGCTCTGGGGTCAAGCGAGGGAGTGTGGCTGGGGAACAGGTGCTTGCCTGGCCTCCTGAGAGGCAAAGGAACCTGGAGGAAGGACTTAAAGGTTCTTGTTAAGCCATGTGCACAAATGGTAAACAGTGTTATCTAGAAATCTCATCACTTTGATGTAAATGAAATGTCATAATTGATCTGTTCAGCTCTCTGCCCTCAGCTGCTTGGCAGATGCATTGCAGCACACGAGCTCAGATTCGTTAACCTCTCCTTGGCCGTGCCACCGCCTGGGACTGCTGGCCTTGGGTTCAGTTGTTTGAAAAATAATAAAATAGAAGGGGGGGGGAAGAAGTTAGAACTTGTAAGAAAGTGTTTCATAACCTACTGTGTTAACAGTTTTCTGTCATTAAATATGTAGGAAAAAAAGAGTTTATATAGTGATTGTTAAGATTTAGTTGATCTGGTACTGCAGTGATGCTGTACTGTTGTGGGCTAGGCAGTATGGAAATGTATCATGCTAGGGTCACTTGGGGAGACTGGTAGTGCCTTACAGACCCTTCTCCTGTGCAGGTGGATTCCAGCCAACAGCCAACATGAGCGATGTGTCGTGAGCATCAGGTCCTGGGCCTTCTGAAGCAGGTGTGGGCCAGTTCCTGGTACAATCTG
>NW_010115106.1:0-19317 GCF_000699245.1 Pterocles gutturalis | reverse complement strand
CAGCAGGAAACCCAACTATTGGACTAGATAGACTTACCCAGCCTGTATGGTGTATTTTGCCCTTGGAAATTATTCTAAATTAGAGCCAGTGCCTGTTTCAGTGCTTGCCATTTGTCATAAGAATTGGTCTGTTGCTGCGCCATTACTCTGTGGACATTATTTATTACCTTTCATTTGTCTAGGAAACATGCTGTTTGTGAGAAATTACTCACCGGTGTAGGGGCTTAATCTTTCAGAAGTTCAGGTACCCTAAAAAAGTTAGTTACCCTTTCATTTGCTGGGAGGGGGAACAGGACTAAGAAGTGTATGTTAATGAGTTGCAGCAACTAGACGCAGATTAAGTAGATTTTCAGTGTTACTTTAAAAAGCTGACGGCTGGTTTCTAAATATGTAAAAGGTATTAGTACTTTTTGTCTGAGTAGTGTTTAGAAGATGTAGCTGGATTGTTTTGAGCTTATCTGCTGTTTGTTCTTTTTTTCTTTTTGTAAGCTCCTGATATTTTATCACATAGAGTTCATCTCCTTAGAAATCTGTTGCATTGCAACCACTGCAAACTTCTCCCAAAGCCCCCAAGCTCCCTATTAAGCATTGGCTTTGTTTAGGCTGTATAAAAGGTTATTTTTTCATTACCTACATATTTTCAGCCATCTCTGGGTTTACTGTGTTGTTGGAAGCAATGCAATAATCTAATGAGATGATCTGTTTGAGCAGCTGGTTTTAACCTCTTTGACATTTCTTGTTTGGGATATGAGCCTCTGCTGGCACTTTAGTACATGCTGTAGATTTTTTTTTTTTTTAACTTTTGGTTTTCTGTTCACACTGTCTCTGTTTTTTTCCTTCCTTTGGGTCAGAGCTAGCAAGGAGGGATCATAACTGAACTGCCATATCATAGATTCTTTGTGTTGAATGTGAGTTTTTCTCTTATTTTCTGACATCTCGTTTTCACAACTGGGAGAGTGCCTGGGGTTGAAGCCGAAGAGGAGGAAAACCTCTCATTTCCCCCTTGAGAATGAAAGCCTGTTTGGCATCATTGGTTCAAGGTTACTTGTAGTTCTGCTTCTCCAGCATTTGTGTTCCTTTTCTCTGGCACTCCTGAGATACTTGATACCTTAGAGATACTTTAAAGATATCAGAGAAGTTCAGTTCAGCTCTTAATGGAACGGAGGCGGTTGCCTACACACACCAGATCACAGTGCTCATTTGTTGTTACCTGTAAGAAACAAGCAGAAATACACAGGAGACCATTATCATCAGAAACTTTATTCAGGTTACATCCATGGAGTCTTCTGGATCACCTACAGACGTCTGCAACCTACAGACGTCCTGCAAGATTCACTCGTATTCATTGCTCATGCAACTCTTCAAGTTCTTCAGATGTAATTTGGGGAGGATTGAAGATGATGCAACATGTGTTGCAGTGTATAAGTGCAAAATGTCATGATAAGCAATAGCTCTCACAAAGAAAAAGTGAGTTTAATAGGCTATTGCATTTTTTACAATAACTATTTTTTCTGATGTGTAAGGATGGGTATACTATGATCTGTAATACGGAGTCAGGCACTTTAGGATTTTTCTCTTATTTTTTGGTAAGTATTGAAAAGCTTGAGGCTTCAATGGAACTGAATGCTCTCTTCAGGCTGCTCAAGCAAGTTGCAAACACTGGGTACTAAATCTACATTCTGAATAAAAATTGCCTTCTATTGTAATTCAAAGCAAAAGGAATAAAATAATTTTTTTTTTTGCCAGTATTTGAGCATATTATATCCTGACGACAAAACAATCAGATCCGTTGGAGCCATTTTTTCTTTTTGTGTGTTTGCCAGCAGTTCAAGAGGGGAGAGAAAGGAGGAGGAAATGAAAATAAAAAAGAAAAGTTGACCTTAATAACTTTGACAGATATTTAGAACTTCTCACTATGGGACAAGTAAGATTTCCTTCTTCTCTATGCTTCATCCCACCCGTAATTTTGCAGTGGCTTGTGGATGCACGGTACAATGTAAGTAGCTTTATAAGATGTTCAGCTATATCTGAGTAGGAGGCAGTTTTTGCTGTATCTGCCCTGCATGTACCTCAGACAACACTGGCAAGGAATATTTTTTTTATTGTAAAGGCAAAACCTTGTCTTACAGAAGTGGCAAGGACTTAGCACCTTCTCAAGAGGGTAACTTTAATGCTGCTGCTACTCTGCTCTGCAGTGTACATAGGGAGGATTTTAATTTCTAGAACATCCTATCTTGTACAGCAAATTCACTTTAAGAATTACACTTTCTTCCCATATGCCCCTTCCAAAAAATGAGGAAGGGATTGGAGGCAAAGGGATCCTCAGTATCCCAAAGCCCGTGGCTCTGATGTGGTTCTGTTGTCCTGTCGCAGCAGGACTCCCATTGCAGCGGGATTTCCCCACTGCTTTCTCCCCCTGCTCTACGTACCTACAGCAGGGAAAAGGAACGTGGGAGGACCAGATGCAGCTGCTTGACACAACGTTGTGCCTGGCATGGGACAAACTGCCATCTATCTCGGTGTGCAGTTTGTCCTCTGTGGAAGAGGGCTGACTCTCGTTCCACGTTGTGCTGTAAGGACACATTGATCAATGTTTCTGAAGTGTTCAGAGCTGTGGCAGTGGGGCTTGTGCAGGTATGAAGTGACTACCTTTCTGTTCTGTAGGGACTGCTGTAATTTTTGTAGTAGACACACTGTGATTCAGAAGTGAAAGCAAGATAGTAACAAATCCTCTAAATAAGATTTATGATTTAATAATTTTGTTGCTAATAGTTGGACTAATCCTGCTGTGCCTTCATGAAGATTTTTTTTTTTCCTCTGTTCACTTTCATAGCCTGGGAGAAAGATTTAATTTTAGAAGTTTCAGTTGACAAAGCCATGCTGGTGCTAGATATGTATTTCAGATCCTTGTCATTGTGCCCTATTTTTAAATTCAAGTGCCAACCAACCTAAAGAGCACAGCCTGTGTCTATGCTGGGTGCTCTGCATCCAGGCTACAAAGCTGAATTTTTTCAAGCCTTAGCACCAGGCCACCAAATTTGCTTTTATATTTTTCCTGTTTAATGATCAGAAATACTCTAGCAAGTTCTTTTCATTATCACAGAACTAAAACAGATCATAAAAACAACCCTTTTCCCTCCAGAGGTCTGCGCAGGCATTGGCAATTGTTAAGATGCTTGCCTATCAACAGCCACTCGAGAAAGAATTTTAAATGGCTTTGTGACGTCAAGGAGGCCCAAGAAAATATAGTCTGGTGCCAAATTACCTCCATCATTGAAAGCACGCAGTAAGAAATAGATAACACAGAAATAAATCTTTTGTGCAGTAGCTATCTCATGATATGCTCTAGCGACTCCAATAAATTGAGGTTGTCTGGTGTAAGAATAGCTAAAGAAGATGAACATTCAGACCCTGATTTTTCTAATTTATTATTAATGAAAAGCCAACCTAATCTATCTGACATCCTGCTGTCTGGACAGAATGTCTGCGGGTAGCTTGGACCTTGCAGAGGGAAATGCCCCGACCAAGTTACAGCCTACAAAAGTGAACCATTTAAGTATGATGGACAAAAAACTGAGTCTCTTGAATGAAAAGGTGGACAAACTGTTGCATTTCCAAGAAGATCTGACAGGCAAACTTCAGCGAGTTAACAAAGGCATTGATGATGTAGAAAAAGGCATTAACAAGCTAACAATATCCCGAGCAGCTCCTGATGAGACAGATGCAATGAAAAAAGGGCTAAAGGTACCGGACAGTACTCACCAGACTGATATCCAGAGCATCTGCTCAGAAGTGTTGAAATTGATGAAAGCGGCCCAGCTAGATGCCTTGAAGCATAAGGAGAGGCTGACAAAGATAGAGAAAAGGGTTGATACACTGGATAAAGTTATTACATTTGTGGGAGAAGTATTAAAAAATTCTAAAGTAGTGGACTTCATTCTTAAAGGCATTGTGCCCTGGAAGAAGGGGAGTCTGCTGGAAATCCTTGTTGAGGTTGGTTTTGTTTTACTCTCTTCATGTTTTTATTTATGATGTAGTACAGCTTTAGGCTCTCCTGCTGATTTTTTGCATAACGTGTAATTCAGGTTTTCCTTTCAGTATTGCTGAAATACTGCTATGACCTTGGAGTTGTGAGGCTCAAAACAGTCTCATGTCTGAGGTTCCCAAAGTGTGCCATGCAATCCGGTAACACGTATGAGGAGCAGATTGCTAATGGAAAGGAAAATTCCGCTTCTACCAGTGCTTGAAGATCAGCAATGTCGTTCAAATTAGTGACTGACTGAGGCGGCAATGGAAAGTATGGCTAGCATACTGGAAGCATTTTTTGTTGGAAGAAGCTTTTATTTTGCCAGTTACTAAAACCTGTGCTGACTTATGGCCATATTACTGAGCAGATTTATGTGTCCTTAGACATCTAAGTTGTCTTTAGCTACATCTTTATGATGAAGCTGTAACTTTATCAACTCCATCAACCTTGTTCACTCCTCAAATCAAATAGTTCTTGTGTTTGCAAGTTCCTAGACATCATTGCTAAGCATTTCTTAATTATTGAGGACAGTGAGGCAGGAACAGGCAAGTCTGGCATGTAGTTGATAAGGTCTTTTGGAATCAATTAACCTTGTTTTTAAAAGTTACAGACATCTGGAATTGGTTTCAGCTAATGGGAGTTCTCAGTTTTCACTATGGCTTGTATCCCACAGTGGGGAAGAAAGGGGGAAAAAAATGCAAGAGTTGAAATGGGTTTGTTCATTCCAAGAATTTCTTTGTATGTAGAGGTGTGATTACAGTAAGGAGAACTTAGCTCAAATACAAATGTCAGTTTGTATCTTAATCCAAATAGTTTTCAGCAAAACTGTAAAATGTTTTGGTGGAAGGTACACCTAAACTTTTACAAGAACAGGGCAATGCTAGATGCTAGGATACCTTTTCAGATTTTCTGAATGTTCTCCTGGTCTCCCTTTTTAAGTGCCAAAGGCTGACAAGTGAGTTAGATGTATAGAGTTTCCATTAGTGTTGAGAACCATCAATCATACATTAGGTATCAATCTTAATTCTGGATAGGGATGAAGCTTGTACTTGCTTGCAGTTCTACAGATTTTTGGAGAAATTGAGAAATTTGATATGTTTTGGTTAAAGCTGCGCTGTTCCAAGTTACCGCCTGCAGTCCCTGCAGGGTGGCTGGAGACGGTTCCAGCCCTTTGTGGGGTTCACACCTGGGACTGAACTGGCAGCGCACAGGCTGCCAATGGCCAGGGGAAGAGGAGCAGGAAGATAATAAACTAATTTAATTTCCAGATTGTCAATTTCTAAGTGAAAAGAGCAGTAAAGAGGGATGTAAAAAAAGGGAGGTGATGTGAGGGATACTGGCGGAATGTTTCACATGGACTTGTGGCATACTGTGGGGATTAGTGGTCAGCTAGCGGCTATGCACTGCCCCCCCATCGGTGTGTGCAGATGGGGGAGCGGAGGAGGTCAGAGCTTCACCCAGGTTTTGTGGATAGATGGATGGGGACTGAGAGGTGAAATGACCTCCTGTTGGTGACCTGATGGACTAGGATGGGGCTGAGATCCCTGTCCCAGGCTCTGACTGCTGCCTTGGTTGTAGAACAGGCAGCGTGTGTTGGGCAAGCGGAAGGGTCTATGACTAACCCCAGTTTTGCATTTTGACCATCACTGTTCTCCTTTTTTGTTTCTGGTCATGAACAGCTTTTGAAATTGGAGCGTAAGGTCAGTTATAAGACCTGAAGATATGCCTATACTTTGATCACAGGCTGCTGAGTGATATTTGAACTAGGCTTGAATTAGCGGGGTAGCGTCTGTACGTGACCTAGCGGGGGTAACGTGGAGCAAGGCACGGGTGGATTTAAAAACAAATCAGCCTGCGCTGAGCCATGTGCTAACTTTGTTCTGTTTTCGCAGCCTGTTTTGTGATAGCACTGCAGACATGTCCAAAGAGCTCCACAGTTGCACAGGGGTTGCACACAAAAAGAATTTGCTACCTGCTTGTTTCTGTTTTCCAGCCTTTGCTGTTTTGTAACCGCGTGCTGCTTATCGCGGCGCTGGCTCGGCGCGTGGTTCCTCAGTACGGGGATGGGAGCGGGGAGGGCATGGTTTCATTTCTGGGTGAAGCTGTTTGATGGTATGACAGCATTCCAGGGATGACATGGGAATGCTTATGGAAGAAGTTTTGTAGGGTGGGAGTCAAATTAATAAAACACTATGAACTGAGCTTCATAGGATCCAAACCTCTAACTTCTTATTTAAAAAACAAGCAGACAGAAAAACCCACCAGCGTTAAACTGTCACCTATCCAAGGCTTTCTTTGCATGTAGGATTTTGCAAGAATAATGTTCCCCCTGGTCATTGTTGCAGGTTTGCTTAGAGCTGTAATAAAAATGGTAATGATTTTATTTTTTTTTACTAATTTTACTCTTTGTGTGTTTTGGTTTTGGGAAGGGATGGAGTTGGGGGGCTCTGTTTTGGAATCTGTATGTTTGGAGCATGAAATCCTTAACTGCTTTTACTAACAGATGAAGGGGCTGATTTGCCGCACTACTGTAATCAGAGTTATCTGCAGAACTATTTTAAATGTTGCTTATTGGCTTGTACAAATAAGGATAGGAGGCCGCTTGTCAGTAGATTTAACTATATGTCAATGAAGAAATATGTTACGTCTTTTCCTATTTTTGTGTAATGCTTTTTGATAAATATTATTTAGTTTTAGTTTGATTTCAAATGTATTGCTGTGTGAAGTGTTTTGTGGTGCTATTACAAAATATCCCTCCTTTGTGCTTTCTTAATCAGAGGAAGAAATTTCCTTAAAAATAAAAATCTGCTTCTGAAAGACAGTAAGTCCGTGTTTACCCAGGCTGAAGGTGACACGTGTAATGTGAAGTACATACACAAGAGTTACCATAAAGCTAGAGGCTCTTTCTTCATATCACCTCTGTCATAGCTCAGATCATAAAGCTTTAGATGCCTTGAGACAAATATATTAACAGTCTCTTTAGAGACATTGCTTATCTTTCAGTCTCCAGCCAAAAAGCAACAGAAATACAGTATTATTTATTTTTCTTATGTTTCACATGTCATGGTTGTTAATCAATATGAGTAAACATGACAGGAGGCAAAATCTCTGACAGGCAAAATTTTGGAAGGCAGTGAGCTAATGTATTATTCTGTGTCATCTCGTTTTAGGAGTATGCCTTTTGCTTGCCTGCAAAAGCAGGGAGAGATTGGAAGAAGGGAGTAAACACAGCAGTAACTACAAAATCAGATCAGAGGTGTTAGTGTCCATTTTACAGAGTCTGAATATGTACACAGTTGGAGGAACCTAGTGGGAAATAAACATTCTTGGCCATAACTGTTATTTGTGTGTTCCCCTCATTTTTAGGCCAAAGATAAGCCCGAGGAGAGTGGTGCAAAGCCTAAGCATGTGCTCAGCAACAGAGGAACCCAAACTGAAAGCAAGAAGCCTCTGGAAGGTATGTATCACTCCAGTCATGCTACAGCTTTGACTCCAGAATGTGAAGCAGACAAACTGGAAATTAATAGCCTGCTATTTCCCACTACCTGAATTACTCAAATGTAACTGAGTAACTTTGTCCACCAGTACTGGGAAAATACCGTTGTTCCCACCTCCTCTGCAAGATGAGCTGTCCCCTGGATCAAACTCCACAACGTGCTAGGAGATCAAGAAACTAAAAGCAGCACCTTTGGCTGCACAGGTTTTTTTTGCTTTGGAATTACACTGAGCTGAATTAAGAGAGCAAGACTTGTTCGGAGATACCACAATGGTAGTGGCAATATCACATAACAAACCTAATAAATTCTTTTCCCTTAACGTATCTGAACCAGCCCTCCCTCCTCCCCCTGCTCTCTGAAAAAGGGACATGTTGACATTGGGAATATCTCTTTTTGATCAGCAAGCTTCACTGCCATGTCAGAGCTAGGTTCCTATTTAGGCTGCATCTGTCAGAGCTTTGCCCTGCTGTATCCACTATTAATGCCTGTGGAGCTGCAGCAGGGGTGAATGTGATGTTGAGCAGGCCCTGTCATGCTCTTGTCTTCACAAATTGTCAGTGAATCCTTTAAATCATGGGCAATCCCCTTTTTAGCTTCATCATTTAGGAATTGACAGGAATAAAGCAGATGGTCACAATTCTGACTCACAGGCTGCACAGGGTTGTGAGCTCGCCTTGGCTGCTAGTGACCTGTGCGTGCTGAGTCCCCAAAGAAGTTACCCTGGACATTTCCACTGTTCATATTCTCAGCCGTTGTCACCAGAAGGGGCTGAAGGAGCTTCTTGTCCTTTTGTGGAAAATGCAAGAGGCACCGTCTCAAGCCCCAGTGTCCCTTGGCATGGTGTGCAGCATGTCTCTGCCCCTCTGGTCGGGCAGAGGGGGTGTGGGGTTCAGGAGCGTCCTGGACGGTCTGCCGTGCCTGAACTGCCACTTACATTTGTACACAGAGTCATTTCCGATTGTAGATGTAGTAAGCTTGAGCCTTGCAGGGTTTTTTTGTTTGCTTTATGGAAATGCAGGTTCAATCTGTAACACTGCTGGAAAGCCAGCAGAGCAGTTAAACCTCTGGTTAAGCCACGGGCACTGGTAATGGCTGTCTCAAGCCTGCTGGTGTAAAGATTTTAAACCTTCCAGGGGGTTTCTTGCTGCCTTTTCAGATGTATGTAACTTCACGGGTTATTTTGAATGGTGGGTTGCTTTATTTTCTCTCTGTTTTGCTGTCGCTTTTTTCAAGGATGGTTTATTAATGGCTTATTTTATTCAGAGACAAAATGTGGGAAAAAGCTGGATGCAAGCAAAGGAGCATGTGAGAAGGTGATTGCTGCTGGAGCTGTAGCCCACAAAGCTGACTCCAAACCCCAAGTTAAAGAGAGGACGGCGCAGCAGCAAGCAGTAGAAGGTGCTGGCAAAACACACAGCTCCAAGAGCTGTCAACAGCAAAAGGACGTTGGTGTCAAAGCTTTGAATCAACACAACGGTCTTCCCTTCGTAAATCAAGATCATGTAGGCAACCAAAATGTTCCTGCTAAAGCACACGATACGGACAGAGCCCCACGCCTAGATGAGTGCCACAAGCAGCTTGTTCATCAGAAACTCGGAGAGAATGAAAACAAACCTCCATTGTCGAGTGTGGCATCCAGGGAAGCTGTGCCCTCCACATCCCGGGCTATATCTGACACAGGGTGTGAAGTGACACATACCAGGTAATGGCCTTGTTGGTGGCTTTCTGTGTGATCTGAAACCATTTCATGTGTTAGAAGGAAAAAAAGGAAGGGCAGGTCAGTAAAGGAGGCAGCTCCTGCTGAGGCATGAGCCAGGGGAAGAACCAGCCATGCGAGGATAGGGGTGGTGGGACCTTACAAAGGGTTAAGGCAAAAACCTGAAAGCAGCAAGGGCCCTGTGTAAATCTCTGTGAAGCCAAGGAGCTGGAGGGCTGGGTGTATGGGAGATTTTTTATATGATTAAGGCTTTTGTGCATTAGAGATAGGAAGGTGACCACCCCAGTATAGCTCAAGTAGTTGGACATTTATAAACCACTCACTCCTTTCCAACTCCTCTGTTTCTATAACCCTGGGGGTGAAAGGAATCTGAGATCTTTACTAATATATGACAAAACCAAACAACTTGTTTCATTTGCTATCCTCCATGGTTTTGTGGGGTTTTTCATGCCTTGGTCACCTCAAGATATGACCAGATTGTTCATTTATTAATCTCTGTTAGCCTCATCTTTTCCTCATAGAGGTGTTTTATAATATGTCTTTCATAATCCATTTCCTTTTGAATTATATATTTAGGATTTGATTTTAATTCAATTTATTTACATGTAAAAAAACCCCACACAACATAAAACAACAAATGCCCACAACCAAAAAAAACCCTACCCACCAAACCCCAACAGATGGACATTCTGTGGCAAATTCTAGCTGCCATGCCTTCTCTGTCTGGGCTGGTGGATATAAAGTTGTTTATGTATGTGTGTATGTATGGGCGATAGACACACACACATACATATATATGTATGTTACTCTGTGTGTGGGATTTCCCCGTTGTTCATGTGTACAAATTGGTGTCTAAAACCTGGACAAGAACATGACGCTTCTGTTGTGTATGTGTACTCTGGTTTGAAAACTTTGAATTTGTAGCGGTATTTGTGAATATAGGGTGGACTCTTAAATCTGCATGGGTAATGTAAGTAAGTGTCTGCTGGAATTATGGGACTCTTTAAAAAAAAAAAGTGAATGAACTCTGGATGGGGGTGTGTGTGCCCTGAAGACTTTCGTTTGGGGAGGAGGGAGGCTGCCAGGTCACTGGAAGGCAGAGACCAGAGTAAACCCCAGGGGAAGCTGCAGCCTTTACCTGTTACGCTTTTGGGTGGGAAGTCACATGAGGGTGGTGAATGCATCTCTAAAATGAATGCAATTTAGGATGAAGTCTGTAAGCCCACACAGAAGTGTCAAAAGAACATTGTGTTCCCCTGCTTGGAGAAACGCCCAAGAGTCCTGCCCAGCTCAGGCTGTCTAGATAGCAGTGGGAGTGTTTGCTCAGAGCTGTGCTCAGCTGCCCTGTCCCTCCAGTGCGGCTGAGATTCACAGCACAACGCAGGGGTGGTAAAGGTGCTGAAAATGGTAAGGTCACTCCGCTGAAAGAGGCAATAACTTTTGAGAAAATGGAGTACATTCTCTCGTAGACGTCAGGAATTTTCTTTATGTGCTGTTGTATAAAATCTACTTTACAACTTCCCAAGTTGCAGTTCAGCCTTACTGAAATTGGGCTCTGTGCTCATGACAGTTGGAGCAGTAACAGTTGACTCAAAAATCATCATATTAATGTCTTTGATGGATTTTAGGAGCATAGAGAAATGGTTTTAACCCCTATTCTTTTTAGGCAACACAAGAAGAAGAAAAAAAAAATATTAAACTTTTCCAGTAGCTAGAATGCCATACGGAGTGAGAAAGTTTATGAAAGTTACAGTTTTAAAAGAAAGCTGTGGAAAGAATGCTGTCCCATCAGAAGACACACACAGATGTTGGAGTGTGCAAGTCAGCCAGCTGGAAGAGGGGTGGGATGGATGCAAACCTTTGGATTCGTAGAACCATGTGAGCAGTCAGACATGTAGATAATCAGGCAGTGATTTGTGAAGGCAGTCACTAACCCCTCTCTGTCCAGATGGGTGGTATTTATTAGACCAACTGTAATAGTTGCAAAAAGTAAGTAAGCTTTAAAATGTGGGATTATCACTTTGCAGTGTGAGACATTGTATTCAGCAGAAGGCAGGCATATGCACAGAAAAAGCATCAGTGTGTTTTTTGGTGCTCTTCCCTTAGTGCTGTGAGTATTTCCTCAGAGGATTGATATGGTTAGATTTCTTCAATACTGTAGAAATCTGTGGTTTCAGAAGTTTATAATTTTTTCTTCCCACACAAAGTTACAAAAGCAAGGCAAGCCGTCTGCATAAAATGTCAACTGTTTGCTCTGCAGGATATCCATCAATGTACATATGACTGAAATGAAAGAAAACATTGAGATGACCAAGGAAGGAAACTTAGGTGATGACAGCGGTAAAAGTCGCAAATTAAAATCTCCATCCTCCACCCCAGCAGAAGTGGAAGGAGTCAAACAGCTGCATGACAAACTAAAACTTCAACAGAGTCCTAAAAACGTCAGCACTGAGCCAAGCCAAGAAGTGAAAGGGGACGATAAGCAAAATGAACTTGCACCTCAAACAAGGAAGCAACAGCCATTGCTGAGCAAGCCCAAACCAGGCAAAAAGGCTGAAGAGAAATTGGATTTAAAATGCAAGGCTGTGACCTCACAGAATACCTCTGCAAAGGAGCCTACGAAAGATCCGGGAGTAGAAGTGAAAATCCATCAAGAAACAGCAAAAGCAGAAGAATCCCTGAGGGATGCCAGTTCTGAGAGGAGAGAATCTGAGTCTGCATCTTCAGGGGGAGGTGAAAATGATGCCTGTCAGTGTGCAGGAACGGCACCAGAGGAGGCCAGGTCATTGGAATCTAGCAAAGAGCTTCCCGTGGAGGATGAAATGATCATTGGTAAGTTGCTTGCGGTTACTCTTGGAAACTTTTACACTGAGATTTTTGTGCTACCTGTGTGTGTTATATACAATATACACAATATAAATATAATATATACAATAATATTTGGAACAGTGCTCAGTCGACTAATGTCTTGCAGTTCAAGAGCGTTTACCTAAATGCCATGGGTGCCTTTTACTATATAAATAACAAGTGAGTTAACATTCGTACAAATTCTTTTAATAGTAATTTTTGGGAAAAAAAGTTCCTTTAAAATAAAATGGGGCGAAGCATGAGTAATTTTGAAAAAAATCCATTTTTGTTAGATTAAGCATTTGTTCCTTAAGGTAGAGTATGCAAACCGGGTATGCTTTAGCAGCTGTGGACTGGAGGTGCAGGGAGCAGCGAAATATTGCAGGAGGAGTATCTTGCTGTGGTCCCTGTTGTGGTGTTGGCCATAGATCTCTTCTTGGTTACCATGTGAACAGCGGATTGCATCATTTCAGGGAGCAATCTCTCCTGGCAGCACAGATATTTGTATGTCCCAGAAAGTACGTACACGGGCAGATGTCCTGACCTGGATCTGGCTTTCTCAGCAGTGGCTGGAGATGAGTTGAATGTGTGTTAAATTGCAGCCTAGGATATCTGGAGATTAATTGTAAAATTGGTTTGCGTGGGGGACAGCAAAAGTGGGTTTATGGAAGCATTACCTTAGAAAAACTTGGATGTTAAGTGTATCATGGTTAACTGTTGTAGCTTCTCAGGAACTGATTGAGCTTAATAGTTGTAATGTTAATGTTTGCAGCTTTAACTTGGACGTTATCTGCAAAAGTCTTGCTGCTAGGAGAAATTCCTGATTTTACCAGTAACTGTCATCGTTTATCAGTGCTGTATATTTGTGCTGGTCTTTTCAGCTGCCAAATAATGATTGAAAGAAGATCCAGTGTAATTCCTTCAAACTTCTAGGTATTTTTTTCAGGTGACCTCTTCTGTTAACGCGTAAACTAAGATGTTTTTGCTAAAGGTGTCCAGTGGGTTTACTGTTTTAAAAAAAAACAGGGTTGAGATTTAGGAAGTGGGATCCTGTTCTCAGTTCTGTGCCTTTATTCTTCATCTGTAAAAGGCTGTTAGCAGTAGAAGTCCCTCACTTGAAGTAACAGAGAGATTTTGGGTATTTTCAGCACCTCCCTTCTTACAGCTAGCTGCAAATGCAATGGTGACTTTACTTGCATGCCACTCTAAAAATAGTGAAGGAATTGCGTGCTTAATGCTATCCAGATATTTCAGTGCTTGTCTGAATTCCAGTAGAAGAAAAAATGATAGCGTCTTAGAGGAACATGAAGCAAAGAGAAAAGACGGGAGAAAGGGCAGCACACTTTAATATAAAGTCGTGGTTTGAGCGTTTGCGTGAGCAGCGCACTGGCAGCAGCCGGAGGCCGGCTTGTCCAGGCCTTTGTGTTGGCCCTGGTGCTTCTCCCTCAGAGCCCCACCGCCCCGGGAGCACCAAGGATGTGGTACGGGAGGGGGGAACCACCTGTGTGTCCGTGTTTGTGGTCCTGCCTCTGCGCCAGCAATGTCTGTCTGAGAAACTGGGCTCGTCTCTTGATGAAGGCGGGCTGAGCACAAGGGTATGGTTTTGTGGAGCTGTGGATACTGGGAGCACAGAAGGCAGTTGAGAATTCTCCTTACACTTCACAAACATGAGAAGGTGATGTGCATGTCCTGTGGGTTGACATCGTTGGTGTGAGGGAGGTGGAACTGCGTGCAGTGGTGTGGCAGAAACATCTCAGTGACCAGCTTGTCTCCTCTTTAGATGACAGCCCTTCTCCTCCGGCTCCTTTCGAACACCGCATAGTGAGTGTCAAGCAAACAGAGCTGACAATGTGCTACTCGGTGTGTCATCACGAGGTGCTGGGGGGGTGAGTATCCCTGGCCCTGATGCTGTACTGCGGGTGGTGGCTAAGGCATGGAGAAATGCAGCTGGCTGGAGAGCTAGAGTTATCGTTTTCAGATGGCTCCAAGGTGTGCGTGGGTGAGGCATGTACCAGCCCATTGCAGGCAGTGTGAGCAGGCTCATCCGTCAGACCTTTTGGGCTATCATAGTTGCTGGGCTCTTTGTATCAACCTTCTGTTGATTTGGTGATGTGTGGGGGGGCTGTCCCTTAGATGGACGGTTTCTGCGCCAGTTCCATTTTCAGACGCCTGACTGTGATCTCGGATGACTGTTTTTTGCATTTGTTATCATAATCCTGGCCACAGCTGGTGCCATGAGAAAAACCTGTAACCTTCAGGCAGGCAGATCCAGAGCATTTGAAGTCAGCAAAGCCCGTTAGGTCAGGTGGCTTCCAAAATCTTTTTTCCGTGCTGGACTGCACGTTAAAGAAAACTAAGGGAGAAGTTATAATTATTTTGACCTTACATTTAGTTTTTCACTCACAGGAAGTCTGCAGCTGCTTTAGCTTTTGTATTCTCATATCCCTACTCATCTGACAAGAAGGTTTGATTTACAGTTTGATCCAAGTACAAATATGGCTTAATAAGTATAAGCCTGATGATGCAAGAGCAGAGAAGATGGTGTTTAGAAATCATCCCCAGGGGCATTAATGTCTCTGGGTGACATGGGGGAGAATTTACAGCACACGAGAAATGCAGTCTGTGGAGTGGCTACAGTTACTGGTCTTATAGTCACTTAAAAAGTTATGAGATCAGGACAGAAATATCCTTGTTAATATACCCACGAACGCATCACTGAAGGACAGCAAGCGGGTACAGTTACAGAACTGAAAAAGAATATCATCAGGTCGTCATACCGCAGTGAAATGTAGTAATATGAAGGGGGCATAATATTTTAATGTAAGCATTGGACAGCTGGCTGGAAAGATAAAACTAATCCTTCATAAGCTGAGAGAAAGAGGAGATTCATGCTGCTGGCCACCTGATTCTGTTCACTTTGTACTGTGCTATTTTTAATCAACGGTAAGAATAGTTGTATGAAAAGTCTCCGTGGTGAGCTGTGCTGAGCCCGTTTCCCATCTTTTCCTTGGTATCAACAGGGGGCGTTTTGGGCAAGTTCACAAGTGCACAGAAATATCGACTGGTCTCAACCTGGCAGCCAAGATCATAAAAGTGAAAGGAGCAAAAGAGAAGGTAGCTGTGTTGCTGTGAACCCACGTGAGCAGGCGCTGAGCCTGGCCCTATTGCGAGCACCTTAACGCCACCGCCCTGAATCAGCCCACAAGAGGCACCTTGTCATTGAGTGGTATCAAATATTGTAAAATCTGTCACAGCTTGGTCTTTGCATGAATGTTTGTCATCTCCCACATTTGTGATTAAACCTTCTGTCCACATGAGACCTGTGGTGTAGCTGTTATCTACGAACAATTGCATTTGAATATGTTGGAATTTAAGGAGCACATTTTGCTCATTTTTTGTTAATTTGTTATTTTTCAGGAGGAAGTAAAAAATGAAATTAACGTCATGAACCAATTAAATCATGTGAATCTGATCCAGCTTTATGATGCTTTTGAAGCCAAAAATAATATCACTCTGATCATGGAATAGTAAGTTTAAATGATTTCAGGAATTGTCAGATGTTTGGGATTTCTCAGGTGACTAAAGGAAATTGGGAATGATAATTCTGAGGGGTGAAGAAGACTTGGGTGGTTTCCCAGCCTAAGAGAGAGTTGATTTCACTTTTGGAGGGGAAAAAAAAGTTTTAAAGGTAATTTCTTCAGGTTAAAATTTACATATTTGGGAAGATTACAGTTTAAACAAATGGCATCCCCCAAAAATGTTAGTGACAACTTTTCCATTTTTGTTTTTAGATTGATACTTAATTTCACACTCAGAAATAAGTTTTTTGAAGTCATTGAGATTATTGACATGCTTTATACTGGATGTGTTGTTACGACCATTGCCTAAGTCCCCAGCTTGGAAATAAATAGAGCTAATGGGGAATTTTAGGATTTTTAACACTTTTCTACGTCAAAATTTTAGTCTTGATGGTGGTGAATTATTTGACCGGATCACAGATGAAAACTACAGTCTAACGGAGCTGGATGCAATCCTATTTACCAAACAGATCTGTGAAGGAGTCCACTACTTGCACCAGCACTATATACTCCATTTAGATCTGAAGGTCAGTAGTTCATACTCTCCTCTCTTTAGTGATGCTGTGGTTTGTACCACCAGAGAGTCTCTAATGACAAGAGTAATTTCTCATTTTATGGATTTATGCCATAAAGGAATAGACTTAATTCAATAGTCACAATGAATGGAGCTCCAGAGATGCATTACTTTTTTTTCCATGTCTATTCGGTAGCTTGCTTGGAATAGTGAAACGAGCAGGGTTCTGTGCTTTTGCCTGTCTTAAATCAGAAGCTTTTCATTCTGTGTGGAATTAAACAGTGCCTTGTCGTTAATAAGAAACCCCACCCAACCCCCTCTTTGGTTAGAAGTGCCTCCAGTCTTCCCCCCACACCCCCTGCCCCCCGCCTTCTAACTGGGGTCAAATACCTCTTCAGTCGTCTTCCTATCGTTTGTACTTTTTTCTGCCTGGAACTGAACTGCAGTAAATTGACCATGTTTTCCTAATAGCCCCTTAATAACTGATCTTTTTCAACAGAAAAACCAACAGTTTTTTTTCCCCTGATTGTTTATACAGTGCATTACACAAATGATACTAGACCTGGTTGGCCTGTAGACCGTTTGGCAGTTATGATAAATTTGGGCACCATCGTCCCCCCTGTCCCTGCCTTGAAAAATATTATTTTTGCCTTCATGGGCAAACCAAATAATGCATTTGACATGTTTCTTGTTGGTTTTTATGGAGTTACTTTTATACTTAAGGAGTAAATCCAGTGGGTAAGCCTCAACCATCAGACTGACTCTACTGTTTTACACGGGGAGCCTTTCCATTTCAAAATCTGTTTGTTACCTATGGTGAAATACAGGAATACTGTTGTACAGGAACAGAAGTTATATGGGAGGTCCAAACCCAAACCTTTCACTAGCTCAGTATGCCAGTCCAATCCTTCTCTCCCATGATAGGAATAGAAGGAAAAGTATTATAGTAAAAATTATGATTAAAATATCTGAGATTTTTATACTCTTTTGCTAGATCTGTCTCTCAGTTATACATTTAACTCAAAATACCCTCTTTTCTTTTTGCAGCCTGAAAACATCCTATGTGTAAATCACACAGGAAACCAGATTAAAATTATTGATTTTGGATTAGCAAGGAGGTAAGAGTTCACTTATGAATTTATTAAAAACAAACAAACAAACAAAACCCCAAACCAAAAGAAACCCACAACCCTCTGACATATTTTTGGTAGTTTTTGGGGGGGTTTTAATGTATTTTGATGGCTCCAAAGTAATTCTGCTATGTGAATGAGCTAAGCGGTATGCTGCTGCTGGCATGAGTTTTCTGCTGAGTGCATTATTATCTAATTACTTTTTCCAAATAACGTTTCTGTTGGATAAAGCTGCACTACTGTTCTAATTATCTCAAAATTATTCCCCCTGTAAGCTTTTACTCTGGGGACTCTATGAAGGCTCTCAGAGACTTCTTGACTGCTGGGTTTTACTGTGCAGGTTTAAGTTGTGGAAATTATCTGCTAAACTCTATGTAGAGAAGTTGATTGAAGGGGAGGGGAAAAAAACCCAAATATGTTTGAGCCATCCCATGTGAAAGAAGAAATATGGACTCTTCTCCATTCTTTTACTTTGTTCACACAAGTTTGTTAACGGAAAGCTATGGGAGCATGAGTCAATTCCCTTAGAATAAAAAGGAATGACTCTTCTTAGTATAACAGTAAACCACCAAAATTTCTCTTTCTTGTAAACCCTTTGAGGCTTTTGTTAAGCCAAAATCTGGTACATTCATGCATATATGTACCTCTGTGTGTGTGTATCTGTCCAAGGACTTTTAGAAGTATTTTATGAAAACAGAAATGGATACATTGAGTTTTGTTTTGTTTTGTTTTTTTTTTTAAGTTGGGAGGGTAAAGATGCAAAATTCTGCTAAAGCAGTTTTGAAAACAATATATTCCAGGAAATAGACACATAAAAGCAATGCTCTGATGGTTTGTTCTGTGTATACACAGATGTAACTCCATGTAAAGCCATGCCTTGGTTTTTACAAACGTGAGATGTGTTCCCAGCAGTGATGTCTCTCTCTTTCCTGTAAAGGTACAAACCTCGTGAGAAGCTGAAGGTTAATTTTGGAACTCCAGAGTTCTTGGCTCCTGAAGTGGTGAACTATGACTTTGTTTCCTACCCAACAGACATGTGGAGTGTAGGCGTCATCACGTATATGTTGTGAGTAGCCCTGTGAGGGGCCGTGGCGATGGCACCAGAGGCTCTGCCCGAGCACACCAGTGGGGGTACCCGCAGGGCAGGGATGCAGCCGCCCCTGAGCCCATCTGGCTGTGACTCCTCCTCATTCATTCTGTTAAAAACCCCAGCCTTTAATGTAAAGGCACCTTGCTGTGTGTACAAAGTCTCTAAACAACAAATAATCCTTTTGATAAATATGTAAATGTTTTCTCCCTTCCCACTTTATTTAGCAAGGTAAAATGGGTCAGGTCTTTTTTTCCTGGGAAAAGTTGCCCAAAGCACGTCAGAATTTTCATTTTGATTGTGTTCTTGGGGCTTGAATTAATTTTGAAATTTGCAGTCTGATCATTTTAGTAGCTTGGATTTGGTGTGCATGCGCACAAAGGAATTAATGTAGGGTGTTAGGCCATGGGTCTGAAAAATGTCTTGTCACAAATAGGACTAAAACGCCTCTCTGTCTGGATGGTGGCCACGGACAGCTTGTCTGTCTCTGCCTTCGGGTGAGCTGACTTGGCATCCCAGAATCTCACAGATGCTTTCTGTGAACTGGATACATTGCTGGTTTAAATTCGTGTGTTAGCCAAGAACCAACTGAATGAAGTAATAAACGACTGAAGCAATAAATCTGGGCTTAGAGACTAATTGACAAAAGTATGCCATTGTTCAGAATTCACTTTAATTCAAGCCAAATATGGATACAGGCCTTGATTTTGGAAAGGTTTGTGTCCCCCTGGCTTTCCTAGCTGGGAGAGCACTGAAGGGTCTACCTATAACCCCACTGGATTCATTTCCATGGGGATCTATTAGCAGTGCTCCTGGGCATAGCTGAGTGAACTGCTAGAGAGTAACACCAACGTTATAATGCTTTATTGCTCCGTACTGGTGGCTTGTCCTGGCAGGGATTGAGAAGTGGAACCCGCCCC
>NW_010115105.1:0-7218 GCF_000699245.1 Pterocles gutturalis | reverse complement strand
CCCGGCTCCCTCCCCGCGGACCCCCGGGCCGGCCACCCCAGAGCGGGCCGGTGCCACTGCCGTGTCCCTCCCTGCCACCCATCCCATGCCAAAACAATGATAAAATAACAGGATCCTGCTGCCAGCCGCCAAGCGCTGCCTGTGTCAGCGCCAGCGCTGATTTCCAACCAAAGAGAGACTTCTCCCTCCTTCAGAAAGAAAGCAGAACTTGCAGAACAACTGGAATACCACCTATTCTCCATACGATTTTGATACTTTAAAAAGACAGGGAGATTTACATTATTCCCAGAGAGAAACGTTTACTACCTGACTAGAAGGAAGTGTGGTTTCTATTTTATTTTTATGGTTTCATTCAGTTCACTTCAAAGTCTGCAATAGTTACAGCTTTTCTGATAGAAGATTCTTTTTCTGTCTACTAATATTACCTGTCCGAGCAATGAGTCCTTATTTACAATGTGGAAATCAAACTGGAATTATTGCTCATCACCATATTTTCTAAGTCGTAAACAAATCTCATTCTTTCCATTTCAAAGGAAAGCAATTTTTGATTTATATCTCAAGCATATTCCTGAAATTTCAGTCATTTAAAAAAAAACAACAAAATGCTGTTATTACTATTAACTATTATTAAAAAGACAACAAAATACCTGAAATGGATTTGTTAGATTTTGCTAAATCGTTCATCAACCTAGAGATAGAATGGGGAAACATTGCTTACATCTGGACCTGTAATGAGATGAAGGGTTAAGATCTAGATTCCTTGACAAATCAGGAGGAGATTTGGGGGATGAATAATAATTTTAAAAGTAAAAATCTTTCAAGGTCTTCCTCCCAAATTTTGTAAACCAATGAGACAAATCAACCTCATGATATTTGTTTACTGTAAAAATCTCCTTAAAATAGCTGAGATACTTTATCAACTGAAGCTATGTGTAAGATATTACAATCACCTCGATCCAAAATCTCACAACCTACACGCCATGTGAAAGGTAAGCCTGAGACCAGCCCAGAACCAGAGCTGTGAGGCCAGTTTCAGACCTGGGTGTTTTTAGCAAGAGGAGACACATGCCAAACAAGAGGGCCAGTATTGCTTTCCAGTAACACAAGCTCAAGGATTCTATAGTGGAGTGACCAAAGATCAACATCACTGAACATGTCTAGTATGAACGCGATAGAAAACTGCATTTTGGTAATGCAGTTATGGCATTTCTTCCAAATATCTCAATTTCTACATCACCTGGGTAAAATGTAGAAGCAGGATAAGTTGCAGAGTTTTCTAGCGTTAACAAAAGTGAGCCACCAAATTTAAACACCCTTCAGAAACATTAGAAACCATAGCCATGAAAGACCCATCCTTCATTTGTAATATGAAGGGAACATTTGTAATGTTTGTGTGAGGATCTTGCACCAATGGGCAACTGACAGGCAGCCGCCTCTGATGTGGTTTAAATGAACAGACATTAAGACAAAGATGAAAGTTTCCTTTGGCAAAATAATTTGCTAACAAAATTAACTAACTTCTGGTGAGATAAAGCATATTCTGTAGACTGGTAGAACAGACAGGGACATTGTATCTACAAAATGTCCATAACACAGGGAAAAAGACTATTGAGCTCAGGAGGATTTAAGTGCACACCAAGAGCTCTGACCAAGTCAGTCAAACAACTCTCCTACACTTTGATTTTTAATGAATATTAAGCACTCAGTATCATGTCCATATACGTATCTCACATTGTATTAGCACCAAATGCCCTGTTGATATTCAAGCCTGCCGGTCAGAGATTATTAATAACCATCCCTCTGAATGATGCAAGGACAGGCTGAGACAGTTGGGGTTGTTCAGCCTGGAGAAGAGAAGGCTCTGGGGAGACCTTAGAGCAGCCTTCCAATACCTAAAGGGGGCTACAGGAGAGATGGGGAGGGACTCTTGACCAGGGAATGTAGTGAGAGGAAAAGGGGTAAAGGTTTTAAGCTGAAAGAAGGTAAATCTAGATTAGATATTGGGAATAAATTTTTTCCTGTGAGGGTGGTGAGGCACCAGCACAGGTTGCCCAGAGAAGCTGTGGATGCCCCATCCCCGGAGGGGTTCAAGGCCAGGCTGGGTGGGGGTTTGAGCCAGTGGGAGGTGTCCCTGCCTATGGCAGGGAGTTGGAACTCGATGATCTTCAAGGTCCCTTCCAACCCAAACCATTCTGTGATTCTACAATTCATATTTAAATATTTGCTTCTCCAACAGTTGCTAAATTTCACGGATGCATGCAACACACTGATATGAGAGACTGGACTGTGCCAGTCACGAACATGAGCAACAGCACTTTTCCTTGGGATTCACAACTGTTCCCCTAAGTAAAAGGATTTCAGCACTGAATACACTATTGCACAGCGTTTTCCAGATAAATTTGTAGTTCACACATACCCAAACTTCCCATTCAGCGGGATTTTGTCTGTTTGCACAACCATCAGTCTTGGCCAGAGGGAACAGTTTGCCCACTCCACTGAAATCGCTCACTGAAGTAGGGTTTCAACTGAAAATGCACATTAACCCTACAACTACACAGGCATTCCTCAGGCTGTGGTAACTCTCTGTGTAAAGGCAACTCACTCTTCCATCACTTGCAAAAAACATTTTATGCAAAGTGTTACACACAATAAGCTACTTTGGGACATAAGCCTTGAAAGCAAACCTGAATCCATGTGAACGGTAATTTGGGCTACAGAAGAGCCTTAAGGTAAGACACAACAGTATTTCCACATGCACCTGTAATCCATCGTATTTTAATAACATATTTTTACAGTGCAAGGAAAAATAATGGAAAGCTATTCCTTTCTGTCCGAAATTCAGTCCGAAACTTTCCAGAGTGAGACAGTCTTTTGGTTTCTCAGCCCACAATACTATTATTGAGACTGATTTTTAAAATGTGCTTCCAAAACGCTGTCTCAACCCAGACAAAAATAGATTGGATGCAAACTACCAGTCACTTTTGGAAATTCAAGTCATTGCTCAAACTTGCAGGGATGTATGATTCAGTGCCCACTGCTGTTAGCTACTTTTTAATTATTCAGCTTTGTGGTACATTTCTAATGATCATAACAGGAGAGTAACTGCTATGTTGCTTTTTGCATGTAAAGGAATACGAAAGCACCTCCATATGCAGGTCTTTTAACCAATCCAACTAGATAATCGAGGTTTTTATTGCTTCCATGCATTTATGAAACACTCAGGTGGTTTTCTGTCAAACTTTCCTTTCAAAAGATGAATACCTACCATTATGTAAATTAACATTATATGACTATTTACTACTTGTGGGCTAGTGATGCAGAAAGGAATCGAAGTTCTTCCCTGCAGCGGCAATATTTACCAGCAACACTTTCAAAGAAGTGAATAGAAATAAGAATTTCTACACTGTGACACTGAAGGTATGTGTTAAAAAAATGTATGTGTTAAAAACATAATTGTGCTTCAAAAAACTGTGTTCTTGAGCACAAGTTATTAAGAAGGGCAACACGAAAGGAGTAAAGTTGTAATGCGGTAGTGATTGTCCTAACACATCCCCATACACCATAAATGGCAGAAGCTCCCTGCAAATAGCATATACTGAGGTTTATCCTGTGGCTCCAGTGAGAACTTTCCTCAAGCAGAGATGGTGGTCACCTGTCCCAGGTAAGATGGAAAAGAACAGCTTACAGTGTGTGGCTGCCCACCCAGGTTCTGTGTTGGTAAGCTGGGCTCTGTGCTCCTGTCTGCTTCTTCTCTCTTGGACTTATACCACAGGTGTCTGGCAGCCTATTCTGAATCATAAATTGAACACTTAATCTGATCTTCCAGTCTGGACTCCAGTATGCTCCACCCAGGTGGAGGAACCAGGGATTACCGCCACACAAGATCTAGGATCTTTTGGCACAACTGGAACCTACAGATCTTTCAGAGTTAAAACAGCTTGTGATGTCGCAGAGGTAAAAAAATTCCTGAGAAATCTTAAGGCCTTTGTTTACTTTTCCAGTGCTCCAATTTCTTGTCTGCAGCTGCTTGTGCCCCAGACTGTGCAACACAGAGAAGAGCTACACAAAGGAAAGGGAAAAAAAAAAAAAAAAAAAGGAAAAACAAAAGCTAGCAGCATGTATTTCCCACGATTTTCCCCATGGCATTGTGGTATACCCCACCTTCTCTGCTTTCCCCCAGAGTGCCCCAAAGCACTATTTTTTTTCTATAAGATGTGTGGATAGTGTAAGTGATGCATACCCCTTCAGCTGCATCTCTCTGTGCATTTTTAAAGAACTAGAAAACACAAGTGTTCTGACCAAAACAGTTACAATAATAAAACACCACCAGCCACGCAGATTCTCTCTTTTTGTTTTTTACTTAACTTTTTTTTTTACTGAAACTTGAGCAAAGTTTGTCTTTGGACAAGCAACCTGTACACTCAAAGGAACACAAAATACAAATATAATACTGGGATTCTGCAGTAGCCAGAGATGTATACAATGCATGATTTTTTCTGACTGGTACTGTGATGTGGATCCAGACTAATGCTCCTGAAACCAGTGGAGTTTCCCAAAATTTGCATAAGCAGAGAGGATTTGGCATACAGTCAGACTGTCCATTTTAATTTGTCTCTGAAATATTTTCAAGTATGTGGGTAGGAACCTGATACGTAATATGATTGTTCAATTGTGAATAAGCCTGAAAATCCCGTTTAGGCCTGTGATCTTCAACTGTAATGTGCCAACCTCTAAACATTTTAAAGCTGACCCTCATGTAACAAATTTAAGCTTCTGATGATCGATTTGCTTTTCTTACTTACCTTTCGCAGATCCTTTAGAAGTCCATGGATCCCAGTTGTAACCATTGGTTTAGTCAAAATGGCAACTACTGTTTACAGAGAAAAGGCAAAAATAAATCTACGATGTGGAAAGGAAAGAAAAAAAATGGAGTACACATTTCTAACTGTAATCAGTATTTCAGGGCATAGCTACATAAGAGCTTCTGTTGCGACTGCAGCTCCTGTAAACATACCCAAGCTGGTGTGAGGGAACTCGCTCGCCCAGACAGCCCTGACAGCGCACCTGCGATATCCAAGAGGCTCCCGGGAGCCTGAAAGCCCACTGGAGTAATGCAAAGTAAGAACTCTGCAGTGAGCTCCAGCTGAGCTTCATGAGCACTCTGAGCGAGCTTCGGCATGTCTACATGAGATAGAGTTACAGCAGTGACTGCCGGCTGGGCTCACGTGAACCGCTATACTGGCGCTTACCTGACTGAATAGGAATGGCGATGCACATGGTGCATTTGCAGTAGAAGCACAAACATGTAAATATTGGTGCATATGATGTACGCATGTACATATTTTATATATTTATTTTTCTTAGAAAACATTGCTGCTGTTTATGTCAATTAATTTACACATATTTATTCCTACTACAGTATCATTTATAATAATACTTTCACTTCTATAGCACCTCCTCTTCAAGGATCTCCAATTGCTTAAAAACTTTAATAAATAAAGCCTCACATCTTGCCTGTGAGGTAGGTCAACGCTATTATCAAACTTTACAGGTGCATTAACTGAAGACCAGAGAGGTTAAGGCCAAAATTTTCAAATGTTTGTACCTGAAGTCAACCATCTAAATTCTCATTTAGATGCTTAAATAAAAGTCTCATGATTTTCTTTGGTGCAGAACATCCACAAGTACTGCTGAAGTCAACAGGGGCTAATAGTCAGGCCTGATTTTAGGAGGCATACACCTTTTACACCACTAATGAGCAACTCCCAAGTTTGAAAACACTGGTCTAAATACACAAACCATGGTCAGAGCCACAGTTGATCCCAGTAATTTATCTCCTCAGAGCCTTTATATTATGATATATGACTTTAAGAGGCTGGTGCGGATTTTTTTAAATAGACACAAGTGACACAAAAATCATATACTGTTTCCACCAACTGTGTCCGCCGTAACAGTCCGTATAAATACCACTTGGGTTTGTGGGGTTTTCTGGGCATCACAGGGGGTGTTTTTCACAGATTTGTGATAATCAAGACAATGCACAGTACACATCACTTGTGCAGTCATAAAACACATCACACATCTTCACCTGCTGTCTTTACATTTCTACATAAGTAAATTCCTTTGCACTTGTGATAAATAGAAGTGGTCAAGTAAAGGTCTATTAAGAGGATACTTGTCAGAATATCATGCAGACAGCTTGCAAAATACACATACCAAAAGATCACTTTTCAAATTCTTGAATTGTTAAGCACAAAAATAATTACCTCATTCCATTACAGTACAGTGTAGAAACACGGAATAAGCAGCATTCTCTTATTCCCAATAGAATAGATTATAACCACTAATGAAGTTAAAAAAATTCAGGCACCAAATGAATTATCCTGCAACATAGAACAGTATCTATATAGAGTGCTCTCCTTAATACACTACAAAACCAGCTATATGGGAATGCTTTTCCATTTCATACTATGAGCATCTCGTCACATTTCAAAGACATCTTTGATGTTCCAACCTCTCAGGACACAAACATTTTCTACTGGCCTTTACAGAAACTCCTACCACAGAAGAGAAACTTACCAAGAGGGAAAACCACCATCTTATTATTAATATCTACCTCGACAGAAGGTAAATGGTCAATACACAAGTTATGTTACTGCATTCCACTTTTACAGTGATGCTGAAAGTCCGTATTTTAATGTGGGCTTCTCTGTGTAAAAATTGAAATCAATGGCCAGTGAAATATTACTCTCTCCACAGGAGTCTCCTAGCTCTATTTTAGAGCTCCATTAATTAGATCATCTTCCATACATTGTTTAAGTGTGCAATGTCGTGTTTCAGTCTCCCACATTAAATTAGAATTTCAAGGAATTAAATAATAAAGCTTATTTTAAGCAACAGACAGAGGGCCCGGCGGCCTTCTAATAAAATTATAACAAAATCGTACTCATTTTAAACTTTGGCTCAGTCTCTCGAAGATAATACATTTCTGTTACAGCTTCTTCTGTATGTACTTGTTAACTTCATAAAAGGGAAAACACAAAACGCACTGAACACCGTGATCCTGCCCTGCTCCTGACCACAGCGAATCTCTCCAATTATCTTCCAGGTGGGGGCAACAGTAAGCCAGTGTTCATTAATCGAGAGTGTGTCCTTCTGCATCAAGGGAGCGCAGGAACCAGGGGACGCTCCCCACAGAGGCGGGGAGAGGCGCGCCCC
>NW_010115104.1:0-911 GCF_000699245.1 Pterocles gutturalis | reverse complement strand
CATGACGCTCGACCCCACCGCAGGGTCCCACGGGGTGTGTGACGGTCACAGCTCCTCTCCTCGGGCACACAGACCCCTTCCCCTCCTCCTCCCACTCTCCCACCGTGTCGGCACTGCGCTGGTGGTTTTCAGCACCGTTTGCAGCCGGTTTTTCACACCACGGTGAGGATCTTGGCCGTGCAAGGATTCCTCTGAGTACAGGGCAAGAAAAAAGTTGTTATTCATCGTCTTGGGGTTAATAAAGCAGCAAAGGATCAGCAGGCAACTCTCTTTATGGAAAACCTGCCTCTTGTTACCCCTCGGTGAGGGAAGGATGCTCGGCCAACCGGTCCCTCCTCCTTTTGGCCAAAGGCTGCAGAAGCGTTCACCCAAATTTAGGATTTTTGGTGTGAGAAAGGCAGAAAAAATAACCACACAAAAGCACCAGTTTGGGCATTTTCCCCGTGAGCAGCGAGGACGCGGTGCCCTGGGAGGTGGAGACCCGTGGGGCTGGGACCAGCACCCCGAGGGAGGTTTGGATGCTCCGTGCCACCATTCCCACACCGTCTACCGGCAACGGCGCGAGAATTCCCATCTCGGAATAAATCCCCCAGGCGGCCGAGGATTTGCCGAAACACCCATCCCAGGCGTGGTGGTTCTCCTAATCGCTGGGATCTTCGGAAAAAACCAAAGTGCAGTCGAACACCTCCTGGAAGGAGTCGAGGAAAGGTTCGAGGATGACGGTGACGTGGCGGCCCAGTTCGCGGCTGAGCGAGGTGACACCTTTCCCCTCCAGCCCGCAGGGGACGATGTGCTCGAACCAGGCGAGGTCAGTGCAGCAGTTCAGCGCCAGCCCGTGCGACGTGATGTGGCTCCCGCAGTGTACCCCTGGAGGGGGGAGCAAAGCACCCACCCGTCAGCGCCCATCCCCA
>NW_010115103.1:94937-95553 GCF_000699245.1 Pterocles gutturalis | reverse complement strand
TCCTCCTTCTTGCCCTTCTTGAAGACTGTTTCCTGGCAGGAAGGGAGTTGGACAGAAGCGTGGGCGAGCTCTCTGGTTTGTCATCAATCATTTCACCAGGTCCTTCACACCCAGTACAATGTCAGTGGAAGCATTAGGATGTAAATGTGGGTATGCAAATTCCCCAGACCCTTATTAGCAAATTCATTAGAGCTGTCCAGCCACTGTATAAATGATCCTGGTTGATCCTCAGGTACTCTTAGGTGCGTACGTTTTTCTACCTAGAAATATCGCAGAAATCCAACCTTGGCCTCAGAACGTGGTTGTACGTTATCTGCTTTATGCAATATTTCGTGCTGTTTTCCCAAAATTAATAGGTTTTGTCCTTACCAAAAAAAAGAAAAATCAATTGAAGAGCCCACAACAGACAAACCGCTGGCAATAAAGCAGAATATACATATTACAGAGAGAGAAGACTGGCAGTAGGAAAATTGATTTTTGTTTCAGATTTGCAACAACCACAACAAATTACAAAATTATGACTAGCCCATTAGGTATTTTTTCTCCCTTCTTTCTCATGACATTTTCTCTTGACTTTGTCTCTCTTTCAAACTAATTATTTTTTCTATAGAAAAAT
>NW_010115103.1:94440-94903 GCF_000699245.1 Pterocles gutturalis | reverse complement strand
GAGGCTTGTTTTATTAAAAAATATTTTGGGGTTTTTTGTGTTTTTTTTTTTTTAATTTATTTTTTTTTAATTTCCTTTAAATCCTGTAGAACTCATCCACCTGGGGGAGAACACAGACCACGACACCTGCATGTAGAGAAATCCCCAGAGCCCTTCCAGGAGAGTTCCCTTCTTAACGCCAATTCCCCTGATCAATAAAGACAGTAAAAATAAGAAACAGAGGGAGTTAATATCCTCCATTTCCTTTTATTTTTTTCCAATTGCAACAAGCCTGGATATGTGGAACATAAAAACTTGGCTCTTTGTTTTTAGGAGACAGTTTAAGCCTGGATAACAAATCATTTCACCTGCCCAGACCCTGTGACCGTGGCAGGACGCTCCTGCGCGTGCCGCAGCTTGGGGAGCTGGCTTTGGTACGGAGCCGCGGTGAAACACAGCTCTGGGCACTGGCATCTTTTAAAAC
>NW_010115103.1:86586-94426 GCF_000699245.1 Pterocles gutturalis | reverse complement strand
TTTGGGGGGGGGTGTGTGGTTTTTTTGCTGCTGGTTTTTTTTTGTTGTTTTTTTTTTATTTTTCTTTTTTTTTTCCCAAAAAGTGAAAAATTACTTGCTCAAAGCCATTTTCCTCCCCACTCCCCTCCTGAAAAATTACTTGCTCAAAGCCATTTTCCTTCCCACTCCCCTCCGGTGTTATTAATTGCTCTTACTTGCAGTTATGCAGAAAGGCTGCTTCGTGCTCAGTGCTGTACACACAGAGGGAAGACTGGACCCCTGCACAAAAAAAAGTACCCTAAAAGCCCTACGCGTACCATCCCAAACAGAAAAGGTGATGTTTAAATGCGATCCACGTAGAGAATTATTCATGCAGAAGATGTGGCTATAGGCATACTTTCGGGTTTATCTTTTTTTGTAGGGTGAGTAGGAAACAGATGCAGACAGCAGAACAGGTTTTTTTGCATAGCCCTTGCAGAGTGGGAAATGACCACATTCTGTATGAAATCCCCCAGAGAGTTGCCCAGGTTTCTGTTTTGCCGCAGTTTCCTTAAGGCCACCTCTGTTCCTCCAGGGCTCCCATTGCGGGGTGCGGTGCCACACGGCCAGCTCGGCTGTGTCCCCACTTAGAGTTCCCAACCCTCCTCTTTGCTCTGTACCAAGGCTTCCTTTTGCCTATATAAAATTTGAGTTGTGTGGCTGGTGCTCTGGAGGAGTCGGGATTTGGTCGGGACATGTTGCGATATGACAGTGAACTCCTCATACGCCTGAATTAACAAAGGCAAGGGACAAACGGGAACTGCTCTGTTCTGTCTACCCGTGTGCTTCTCGGCCAAGCAGGCTTCCCTGGGCTGGGCTTTCATTCTGGTCTATATCTTGGGCATAAACCTGGAGACTTTTTCTCATAGGGATTTTGCTTGAAGTCTTTGTTTAGAACATTTTCCCATTTTCCCCCTGCTGACACATCCCGTGCGAAGCGCTGTGACCCGTCTTTATGCAGCGTTGAGCCTGGGTGTAGCAGAAAGGAAATTTCTGCCGTTCCAGTTTCCAAGCTGTAAGAGGGCATTTGAGGCTGCAATGAGCTTTTATTGAAAGACTCCATAAAATGGAGCCCAGCATGCTGAATGTACCAAAATATTAGTTTAACTGCCTGTTTACAGTCCCACCATAAAAGAAAAAATATGGTCTATAAAAAGACCTCCTGAAGCAACATTTAGAATAGTGGAGGAAGGAAAGTATTGTTTAAACAGATGCCGTAAATTTAATATGGTAACATTATTACCACCCAGGATTTTATTGATTATATCTTTTCAAGTTAGTTATCTAGAAATTTATTGTGTCTATTTCCACTCTTGTTTAACTATGGTTTCCAAAAAAGAAATTATTAATAAGCTATTATCTGGGAAGAAAAGGGGAAAGTGATGTAAATAAAATTAAGCACCAAAGGCAAACACAAATCATGATAATATTGTCTTTTTGATTTTTTTTTTTTAATATTCTAATGAAGAAAAAATTAGAGAAGAAGCAGCTTTGGGGACAAAACAGTGTTGTGTTTTTTTTTTTTTTCAGTTGCAGCAGAATAGTTTGTTTTCTGCTGGGTGATATGTGCCCTCCAGCTTCCCTTTCCTTTTCTCCCTGCACTTCCCAGCCCTCCCAGTCCCCTTGGTCAATCTTTGCCGTGGAGAAAGAACAGGATATTTCCAGGCAGAGCGATGCTGGGATTATTCTCCACTCTTCAGGTGACAGGAGTGTTGATTTGCATTCCTTTGCACATCTGGTGCATCGCTGGACACATGCTCCACTCAAGTAGTTGCTAGAAAGCAACAAGTGCAGAAATTACTGAAAAAAACGGTCGGTAGCTGTGTTTCTGGCATTCACTGAGAGCACTCAGCATCTTGGCAGAGATCCCAAAAGGAGAAAGAAAGAATCCAGGGCTGCTCTGTAATCGAGACAGAGGAACATACCAGAAGCCATACCGGCACAGCCGTGCCTCCGCGCCTCTGTGCTGCCTCCGTGCTCTCGAGGAAGGTCCCAAGAAAGGTTTGACCTTAAGCTGAGACTGTCAGCACTGATTTAGGTCAGCTGGTTGCTTTTTGTGGCATGGGAGAGTAAGGAACTAGGGAGGGGAGCAGTCCTCAGCCTGTGCTGCCCACGTAAGAGCTAGTGGGGGCAACCACCCCCCCAGAAATCAGTTCTGTTGGACCCATTTATGTCATCTGAATATAGTCTTCCCCCCCTTCCTTTAGCCTTTCATCTGCTGTTGCCACCTGTGCTAGACATTTTATTGATGATGATGATGATATATACATTAAAAAAAAACCTTAATAACTATGCTGCTATAAATTCTTAAAGAATTATTTCTAAATGTTAATTAATAGAGAATCTAATTCTGTAGACACTGGATTTGGATGCTGTAATTTGGCATTGACACAGGAAAAAGAAATTGAAGTGTATTCTTCTAACTTAAGACAGACACAGAAGAATAATAATACATATGGCAGTCCGACTTACCCCGTGTTCACTTAGATAATGACCCTCTCATGCGCTGTGCCAGCATTTCTGAATATTATTAGTGCTTGTCTCACCTGGTCATTGTCCTGTTGGGTATCCACTAGGATGACAGCATTAGCTGGCATGAATTTGGTTTTATGTGCTTTAATGGAGTAAATGAGGTCTGTTTGCCTTACAGAGGGTAACTGCTCAGTTCCTTAGAGCTTGGAGTAAGTTCCTTGATAGGCTCCCGAGTGACACATTTTTTACAAATTCTGCAGTCAGTTATCCAGAGGGAGAAGTATAGGGAAGGAATGTATAGAGAAGGAAGGGGAGCTTAGGGACCAGTGCAGCTTGCCCACAGTTAAGGGGGAAGTACGTTGTGGACTATCAATGGCGCTGGAATTTCCTTTTGGTTACAACCTGTCACCCTGGTACTTGCAAATTGTAAACATAAATAATTTCCATGATGCTCTGAGTAACTGCTCACATGTGGACCTAAAGATAATTACTCAGTTGTGGACCTAAAAATAATTGTAAAAGATACTGGGTGAATCACTTTGAATGACGAGTGAACTCTAAATAAAATCTTCAGCTTCTCAAGTGCAGAAAAAGGGCTGAATGCATCGTTTTCTGTGATGATTTTCTATTTGCTCCGTGTTGATAGCAACACTACTGTGAGAAGAGAAAGTTTCCCCCTTTAACAGCATCCCGTATACTCCTTAGTGAGTCACCTTGGGCTGGCACTTCTGAAGGGGCTCATGGTGTGTCTCCAGGCAAGCTGTGCCACCCTGCGAGAACTGAGCTCATCAAACAGCAGCCGAGCTGGGTGAACGATACGGTCAGCGTTCCTCTGGTGCTGTTTCAGAGCAGCCCCTGAGGGGCAGGAGTTCTTACACCAGGTGTAACCCCCATAAACAGGGCTGTGTGACATTGCAAACCCAACCTGAATGCATCCGGGTTGTGTTTTGCTGCTTGGTATTTGTATGAAATAAAAGCTCGTACCTGATTTGTGACAGCTTAAGGGAGCTGAGAGAGGCTGTTCTCGGCACAGAGCACTCCCTTTTTTATTCCCCAACCCGCGTTTTGAGCGAGGACTGTATTAGCCTTTGCTGACATGTTTGAAAAGAACAGATCAAATCCTAGGCTGAATGTTAAAGAGCCAAACTTCAGGCAAGTTTGCTCTTTGTTCATGTTGTAACGGAGCTATCTCTCTTTTCTTACAGAAATAGATGTGCTCTCACGTGGAGGATGGATGGTTGGGCGAGAAAACAGCAATCCCTCCAGCTTGCGGAAAGCTTCTCCAGATCCTTATTCTCAACTGTAAGTTTGCTCTGCTTTATTTATTTCCTGTGCTTGGCATTGAACACTCCCTTGGATATTCATTACGCTACTATGAAAAATGAAGTTAATTGAAGACTGAAGTCCTGGTTTGCTGCCACTACCTTTCCATCTTCCAGTTCAAAGCTTCCAGTCTGTAACAGAGGTGTGCAAAGGACCGAATTCATCCTCATTCAACAGTTGCCTTGCAGCCTGATAGTTGTCACTTACCTTGCCAACCCACATAAATGTAGTTAAAACTTAGTGTTTGGATCGGTTTTGACCTTGCAAACAATGGAAACAGGGCAGGGCTGTAAAGAGCAGCATGTACGTAGTCATAGAATCATTAAGGTTGGAAAAGACATCATCAAGTCCAACCCAACACCACCGAACTCACTAAACCATGTCCCTAAGTACCACATCTACACGTGATGTGGTGCGCATGTCCCTAAGCACCACATCTACACGTGATGTGGTGCATGTAATGCATACGCTGTTATATCCCCCCTGCAGCAGGACGGATAAACCAGAATCTGTTCTGTTGAATGAATCTTTAATTTCTTTTTACTTAGAACTCATCCAAAAAGCTGTGGATAAATTCTTTTCTGTAGGCATCTTAAAAAATGCACTTTTTTGTGTGTCTTTCAACAGCTAAAAATTTTTTTTCTTCTGTGGAACAAAAATATGATGTACAGAAAACTGTAATCACAACACTCTGAAATGTTTTGAGATTTTTCTCTTTTGATGTTGATGCACCTCAACACTTCTATAACAGCTTCAAGTGGCAAAACAGATTTCTTTTGTATTTTGGAAGTGCTGTCACTTTTTCTTTCCTTTTTTTAAAAAAAGAAAGCAGCATTAGATACACTTTTCATGGAGAACTTCAGTTTTGCCACTCAGGCCAAGGCGTGGTGTTATATTGCTGTGCACCCCTGGGGAAAGGGTGGCTTAGGGTGCTCTCAGGGGACACAACTTTCGGTAGGGGATAAAACAGCACAAAGAAAAATTAAAGAAGAGTAATTCAGACAAAATGTGAGAGGCTGGGCTACATTACTGACTATTTGTCCCTTTCTTGGAGTAAGATTCTTTTTTCCTGTTTGGGAAGCTTGTCCTCAGAAACTGTCAGGGAAGAAGGTGGTTCTTTTCTGTGAGTGTTCTGTGTGGCTTGTTGGATTCACTACCTGGAATTAATTAAGACGTTTGCTTTATATAGAGTTAGGGCATGAGCCTGGCAGCATTTTGTCATGGGAGTAAAACATGGAAATGTACCTGCAGTTGAGAGAAATGTTAAAATATTTATTTGTTTCTCCCCTTGAAAATACCTTTCTCAAATGAGGCACAATTTATGCGGCTGCTTTTGGGATTCTGGCGGAAAGAAGCTTGGCTGTATTTATGTTTGGACCTCAGGGGGCAAGGCACTTTGTTCAGTTCAAATAAATCACGTTATGCCAGCACCTGATCTCGGACCCACAGATTGACTATCACCATGGCGGGCTTGACACACACTATGGTGGGTCTTAACCTTCGTATTTCATCAGCTAGCCTCCCGCTGTGCGCCTCTCTCCATTTATTCCTCCATTTGCTCCTCCAGCACAAGGACTGGCAGCTTGAGGCAACTACAATTTGTGTTCCCCATCTTGAGGTTTTTTTTGGTGTTTTTTGAAGACGCCAGTAACTCTTACTGTTGTTAGAACAAACCCATCAGCTCTCGTGGGGCGTTTAAAACACGTCAGAATTGGTTAGCGTGAAGCAACGCACTGTGTGAGTTCAGAGCTGACCGCCCACGTAGCTGCTTTTCATGCATGTGAGAAGCATATCCACGACGTGGTTCGCTTTGAAGGTCTTCTCTGCAGTTTTGATGTGTAGCCTTGATAATTAATATTAACTGTGCTGCACCGCTTGGATTTGTGTGCTGCACGTGCCCGTTTCACTTATTGATTTTCCCTATTGAAAGCAAGCTGTCTAGCACGGAGCTGCTTCAGATTATCGATGTAGGAAATCACTGGGGAGTAGTGCATGCCTTAGTTGGCTGAGCAGTAATTTCTCCAAGCTGAAAAGTCCTTAAGCAGCAACTGGCCTTTCCAGCCGTACCAATTCTGCTCTGGGTTCTGATATTTCAGCTCAGTCTTCCCAGCCTGGGTAAAACGCGTTCCAGTAAGTGGATGGGTTTTGTAGGACTGTGAACTGGAGAACTGCTCTAATGACAAAGGAGAATCAAGCCAAGACTCCCCTTCGGAGACCACTGTTTGTTCAGTGGCATCTAATGGAAAATAACTGGTGTCATGGGCTTTCCTTCCCATTACCCGCTCGAGCCGTCGCCGTACTGGGCGACCTTTGCCACTTGGAGTCGTTTGCTTGGCTCGTGTTAGAAACGAGTTTGAAACATAAAGAGGATGAAAAGTCGCTAGAAGTTAGAGGGCAAATCTCAGGAGAATTTTATTTCAGAGACTAGCACTTCCCTTTGCCCCCAAGAGCAGAATGGGAATAGGAGCAGCGCTGAACTCAACTCAGCGAGTATCAAACAGGGTGTTATTAATGGAAGCTAAAAGCAACTTCTCTCAAGCCCTGTGAACAATAAAAACGTGGCAGAAGCTTTTGGTCCAATGATAATTCTTACAACTGTGATGTTTAAATAAATCCCTTGTTTGCTTCCTAGCAAATTCCTTTCCTTTTGGCAGTTTGGTCAGTTACTGATTTGAAGTGGCGGTGTTAGCAAGGGACTTTTGGAGGTTTTTTGGCAGTACTGAGTTATAAGCATATAACTGAGTTTTACTTGTGTTTGCATTATCATGAAATTTTCACTACGATGTAATGTCTCTGCCAGCACTTTGGGATACTGATTACACCTTTATGTGGCCAACTAACAGAAAATATGAGGCCACAGAGTACTTCTGAGTTGATCATGGTGTGGTGTTTGAAATGCTCCAAATTATTCACTAGGGTGAGATGCTCTGCCAGCTGAGCGTGTGAAGCTGTAGGACAGACTGGGCAGCGTAAATGGGGAGGTACTGGTCATTTCTGGGGTTGGTTTGTTGGTTGGCTTTTGCCAAAGCTTGAGGCACCCTGTGATTTTGGGATGCTGCCTTCTGGTGCTTTATTGGAAGTTTGGTTTATATTTAATGAAGTAAGTTATGGAAAAAACGTGTCTGAAAAGACAACAAGTCTGCAATTTCTGCTCAGTTGTTAGAGCCGGTCAGGAATTGTTCTGTGGGAGTACCAACATCTCAACATGAAATGAAGGGCTTGGAAAAATGTAATGGACAATCAGAGGTTCACCCAAAGTTAAAGCTTGTCTGGATTTTCTGTTAGAATGAAATTCATCTCTGTTAATGTGAGCTGGGGAGGCAAGTTTAAAGGCCTATTCTTTGAGTGTTCCTAGGGTTTCTTTTACGCTCGGGTATAAAAGCAATTTATCTGACCTGTATGGGATGAATGGGATGAATTGGCCTGTGAAGTGCCTCTTTATTTCTTTTTTTTTTTTTTTTAACCAATTGTATAGCCCCATGAATAAGTAACCTGGATGAAATTCCTCCTTCTTTTCTACAGTTCAAGTTAGAGTAAATTGAGATTTTATATTTTTATCCTGATTTAGCCGAAGAAATACTTCATTTGTTGAATGTTTTGTAGGATGCTAAAACAGCTTGTGGTTTGTTTCTCTCTAGTCCTAAGTACACTGAATTCCCCCAGTGCTGTAGATTGATACTGACAATATTACCTGGGATTAAGCTGTAAGCAATGGTGAGTGTCGTCGTCATCATCATCACCTCACTGGTGGGGAATTGAGGCAGAGAGCTGAAGCAGCTCGTCCTAGACTGCACAGTGAATCCACGTTCAAAGCTAAGATTAGATCTTCCCTAAACATCGTTTAGAGGAATATGAAAAAAAGTCCCTTTGTCAGTCCTGGAGGCATTTATGGAGAGGACAATAGTCCCATGTGTGCGCCAGCTAATGGGAGGAAGACAAAATCTCTGAATTCTAAGGAGTCAGGATTAAACCTTCCTTTTTTGGGGCACAAAGCAGAACTTGGAAAGGGCTGTGCTTTCCCAGGTGG
>NW_010115103.1:78126-86576 GCF_000699245.1 Pterocles gutturalis | reverse complement strand
TGTGGAAGCCCTGAAAAGGCAGATGGTTGGCAGCTTCCCAAGCAAACTTTGTGTTAGCTCAAATTCATGCTCCCTGTTAATCAGGGTTTAATTCAGAGTCATGGTCTGTCCCTTTATTTGGGTGCGTGTGCCATTTCTTCTCCTAATGAGATACCCAATTCTGTGTAAAATTGCCAACATTAAAGGTGCTCTGAAAATCCTGCTGCTTCAGGATTACTGTCTCCTTCAGTAAGCCAGGCTGGGGACCTGTCTCAGGAATACAGTGTAAAGATGTTTTTCTGAGCTCATGCAAATGAAGGTACTGCTCTGGAGGGTCTGGCTGATGGAACCAGCTAATACGGTCCCGACAGAGTAGAAAATTGCCTCCCTGCTGGTTTCTTATTCCCACACGATTCTTATTTACCTTTATATTTCTGCATTAGTGCATTTAGTAGGCATCTTAGTAAGAAAACAATGCCACTTTCAGGGAAGCTGCCCCTTGGGACAGTCTCTCTGTTCCTGTCTGAACACCCCTGACCCCTGCTCGCGCCTCTTGCTCTGTTCCATTCGATGTGCGTCGCTGCTCAGCTCTGCCTCCAGCGTGGGTCTCCAGTCATTCATTGTCGTCTAGATAGAAAACTGAACACGGAGAGGAGGCGGCGGAGAGCGGGGAGCTCCTCTGGGACTGAGGACAGCCAGTGCTCCAGGCAAATGTCTGGTTTTCAGAACTGGGGGCTTTCTGAAAGTCCTGTTAGTTTGCCATGGCTCGTGTGAGTGCGTCTGAGTTCTCAGCACAGATCCTGGGGAGAGCAATCGGTAGGAAAGGGTTTGCAGGTGAAGCGGAGAGAGCATAGATACAGTGGTGTGTAAAGATTTGTCCTGAGACGTGTATGTTAGGAGAAACAGCAGGAAACCAACTGCTGCCGTGCCTCTTCTGTTCACAGTTCACACGCCGACGGGTACGGCGCTCCTCACCCGCTCGCACACTGGAGTCAACAGTGTTTGCACCAGGGACGGATTTGGGTAACGACACCTGCACGTGTGCGGTTCATTTGCATCAGCTAAAGGGCTCGGCATACATTTCGGCTCAAATTCTGCACCTGGGGTGTATTTTTGCTTCCTTTACTTAGCTGGTGGTTGTATGAGGGCTAATTTGCAGAATGAATCACTGCGATCCAGAGGTGTGCTCTTTGTGGCTGTGATGGGACTCTCCTGTGCAGTGCTTTTGAGCAAACAAAGAAGGCAGTTGTTAGGGTTTTTGCACAGCTGCCCTTTCAAGACAGTTTTACAGGTCGTATTTCAGAGGATTGTGCAAAGTCCCATAAAGGCCAACGGCCGTAAGAGCGATCGGGGAAGGCAACAGGTGCCAGCCCAGGTCCTCTGTGGCCTCGCCAAGCATGAATTGTCACCCCAGATGTGCGTCCTGTCCCTCCGGGGCTTGCCTGGGCTCTGCAGCTGCCTCACAGAAAAATCTCTTGGAGTTATTATACTGGCAAGTGTTGGCACAGCTCCTGCGGAGAAGGGAGGTTTGCTGTCCTGCCTGCTGTCGTGATGACACTTTGCATGTTATTGCTGACTCAGTCTAGAGGCTGGACTTTCTCAGGGTCTTACTTTCAGGAATGCGTTCCTGCTCCCGCGGGTCCCTGCGTACACTGCTCAGCACCGGGTGTCCTGTGCCTCCGAGCTGTGGCGATAGCTCCTCTAACGTGCACGCAGCTTTTCACACGCTCAGGGATCTTTTCCAGGCACTGTGTTCCTACAGCCTGCGGTGCTCGTAGCACTGGAACGTGTTTCAGATCTTTGCAGACTTTATTTGTAGAAGTGATTTGCTTTGAACCCTGTGTGATTACTGGAAGAAACCCTTCAGTGCAGCAGAGTTCCAGACCAGCCCTGTTCCTGGTTTCCTATCCAAGTGCGTTTTTCAGTTGTTTATGCTTAAGGAGAAACTTTGCTTTAGACTCATTTTACAATTGCCGTGCAAACTCTTAAAAAAAAAAAGGGAAAAGCAGTTGAGTCCCATATTTTTCCACAATGTGAACAGCCAATGCCATTGGGAAGAATCCTGTGTGGCAGATGAAGTATCATTCAAGAGCCCATTTATTTCAAAGGGCTGGCTGTGACAGGCGCTATTATTTTTCAGTGTTGTTGCTCCAAGGCTGCATACCAGACCTCGGAGTAAAGAGTAGAGCGCATCAAATGTCTGACTCTGTTCAGTGCTTCTTTAGGTGGTTGTGAAATCATGGCTTGTGCAGAAATTATAGCAAAAGGTATGTGTTGTTTAGAGGTTAGGAAAATGCATTAATGAGACTTGTACCATTGCTTTAGGTACCGACTGGACTGAGATTTTCACAGTAGAAATGCCAGAGAGCCATTCAGGACTGTAGGAGTTGGCATTTATATTATGAACGTGGTTATAAACCCAACATTTACAGTTGTGTTTAAAGGACGGCTTGGTTAGGAATGTGTTAGAAAATTCCTTTTTCTTAGCTTGATCATTAATGCCGATGCTCGCAATAACAGCGTCTCCACCCGTTCTAGCTCTGTGAATTCAGGAGCTGAGGTTAATCTGCTTTTTCAACCCTATATAATCACCATAAGAAGTTAATATAACAACAATAATTTAACGTGTTCTCTTTTCTGACATGATGTTTTGCTGTGAACAAGTTTTTAAACGCTTGGAGCAATATTCAAGTTCATTGCTAATATAGGATATCATCCTCAGGAGCTGTGAGTCTGTTTCAAATTCAGCTTGTTCAAACCCTTTGATGGCATCATCTTGCTCTCTGTTCTAAATCTTGTGGTAGAGTACGATAAATAAGAGTACCTCCTCACGTTCGTTATTTTTTTCAGCACTGTACGTCCTGCAGAGGCCAGTTTCAGAACCAGAAAAAAAAGCAGTGTCCTGTTAAGGGTTTTTAAAATGTCAAACAAACAGACGTGGTCTTGCAGGGAGGTCCTGGTTTCTCCAGGATGGCCTGAGAATTCCTAAAACACGTCAGGCTCTAGAGAATTCTTCTGTCCAACTTTCACAGCAAACTCTTCACCTTTTTGATTTTAATATCTTGTAGGATACTAGTGTAACTAGTGTTTTGTGAAGGCATTTGTCTTTTTTTTTAATGCTGGTTTATGTAGGATTATTTGCAGGAATAAGGTGGCCTGAAGTCTTTCACGCGCACGTTCTAGAAAGCGACGTTTCCTTGGGGAAGTGGTTAACCCCATCCTCACTTTATTTCCACTTTCAGTTATACATACCGGCTATGTGTGTCCTCTTAACATTTCAAGTCCAGTTTTATTTTATAAGTTAATAGCACGTCTTGCTCTGTGTATGTATTTTAAAAGTCAGATGATAAAACAGGTTCTGTCATCTCCCGGTGACAGTAGATCTTGGTTAGACAAATTTACAGCTGTTCCATTTTTGTGCTTGTGTCAGCCAACCTTGGCAAGCAGAACCCTGCTTGCTCTTGGGATGGAGCTTATAAATCTTTGCTTTTCCACTTTCTCTTCCTCTTGGTTTTGAAACCTTGTCTTAGACCGTGTCACCTCCTTTATTCATGGCAGCAAGAGTATCCTGTGGGTTGAAATTTCTTCAAGGACTAGGGTGTAATATTTCACCCCTTTTTTTATCCTTTTTTTCCTATTTCTCTCTTGCCTTGCTGCATAAATAAGTTCTGACACCTTTGTGATGGCTTCCGAGATCCCTTTTTATGATATTTGTTTATAGGCGGTAACTTACAGAAACTGAAAGTAATCTTTGGGTGCCTTCCATTTCAATGAATCGCTTGATCAGTAAGAGTCTTTGATTCATTTTATTTTCTACCATAATCCCGTTGTTCAGCGTCTGTGAGGAATAGTTTTTCTCTGTGCAATCCTCGCAGTTACTGCTTCAGCACAGCTGAGAAGTGTCTCTGTTGGAACCCCTCTCCCTTTCTTTTCCCCATGTCTCCAAAATTTAGAGCAGATCTTCTAAGACTTGTGAAATTTAATGGCATTTATTGAAAGATCTGTAATAAAGTAAAAATCTCTCTCTAGAGCTAAGTGGGAACTTCCGGCGAAAACTTTGTATGAAATAATTTCTTAGCAAAATCTAAGAAAAAAATAATCAGGAACATTGAATGCATTTTGTTAAAATATTTTTCTGTATTAATATTTAAATAATTTATTTAAAAACAAAAAAAATATGGATTGAAAAAATGTTACATTTAAAAAATTAACTTTCACTTCTGAAACAAAGTTTCCCTGCTTTGTGGATCTATAATGTACATGTATAACTGCAAAAAACCGGCTTCTCGGGCACACCAAGAGCTTTGGCAAGATTGAAGTGTTGATGAATTTTAAATGCATCCATCCTTTTTTTTTTTTTTTTTGAAAAAAAGAAAAAGAAACTGAAAAAATAGGCTTGTGTTTTAAAGTGTTTAGCTATTAATCGTGATAGCCCTGGACTTGCTCTGCCTTAACCATTAGGGTGTCACCGCTGATCTCTCTGTGGACAAGCGGCGCCTCCGCCTCTACCTGTGCATCCAGAAATACCCGCGCTGTTGGCGCTCATTAATTCCACAGTTTTTCCCCAAAACCTGACCTGCTTACACTCCAACTCCTGAGATTCATAAAGTCAAATGGCAGATTTATACAAGCAGGCAGCTGTCTGCGCGCAGAGTTACGGTGTGTGGAAGAAATGTGCAGATGTCAAATGCAACCGTGCAGTTGGCAAATGGACTTTGGGTATTTACATATAATAATTACCAGTGTGGGGAATTGGTGCATAATCCTATTCAGAGAGGGCATGTCATGCATATGGAGCAGCCCAAATGCGCACTTTTAACTCTTTGTTTGGCAACAGGGATATGTTTCTCCCAGTAATTCGGTGTTATTTGCTGTACTTCAGTTACAGGATTGCAGGAGTTTTTAGAGGATAGAGCTGTTTATCTCTTCCAGAGATATTTTGGGTCCAAGAATGTAGAATTACATATAAATAAACTCCTTCAGTGCTGCAAGAAGCAACTTACTGCAGCCAGCGCGAGCTACAGCAGTATGTTCTACAGAGGCAACAAGAGAAGAAAATGCAAAGATATTCATTTTATGGCAGAGACTTTAGCTCAGATATTAAACAGCAAGTACTGAACTTTCAGAACTGAGCTGTGTGTGTCCTCCCAGACAGGTCAGCATGCTGGCAGCTTGGGCTGGCTGGCTCTTCTCAGGGTTAGCCGTTACGGGCTGTGAAACCAACGGGTCTGGAGTCCCGGGATTCCCCTGCCTGTTCTGTGCTCTATTGAATGAACAACGCAGAGGTGTAAACCCTCTGCCCTCCCTACCATCCCAGTAAGGGCTGGAAGTGCTACTGTCTGCTTTTTCCTGCCAGGAAATGGAGAGTATTTTCTCCTTGCCCGCCGTGGTGCAGCATGGAGAGCAGTCTGTGGTTCTCCAAGTCTCGAGCTCTCGTGGCAGGTCCCCGCTCTCGGTGCTGCTGGCCTGAAACCCACTGCAGTGCCCATACCGAGTCTTAATTATCTCTCTGCCCAGCAGAAATTTAGTCGTTTCCTTTTAAACTTTTAGGAACCACAAATCTCTTTTTCTATTACTATATAAATTCACCTCTAGAAGATGTGGATGGGGCGGAGAACAACAGGCAGGTTCCTCCGTGGCACTGGTTTTTTGCCAGCCATCCTGGATGTATGTTCATTGTGATTCGCACCCCATGAACAAAAAGCAAGGTGATGATTTGTGCAGATGGAGAACATGAGAAGTTTCTTGTTATGTTATCATTGCTGGAGAATCTTTTTGTCTTCTGGGAATTATGTGCCAGGAAGCTGGGTTATCAAAAATCTCCATATTTCCTGATAAAATCTCTGGGTGCTTTGTGTCTAGCTAAGCACACAAATAGTAATTGAAGAGCAGGGATAAAATACTAATTTTATTTTTGCTTGATTTAAAGTTTTTTTGACTTAGTTATGCAAATATTCTAAAGTTAATGATGCCTTCGGTGACAGCAAGAATAACATTCCTAAATCTGACCATTAAGTCTTTGGTTTTGTTCTGTTCACTTGTGCCTAATTAATAAATTTAACAAGTGTAGGCTCACTCGTGACCCTCTGCCCACTGTATGTATTTTAATTCTATTTTTAAATGTCATGCAGCCTTTGTTTTATCATAGAGATACAGTAGTTACTTGGATGAAAAACCATAACATCCCAGGGAATTCTCTAGGGAATTAAAATACTGAGGATGCAGTAGATTTTTTTTTTTAAACTCAGTTTTTTAATTCTATTTTTAAATGTCATGCAGCCTTTGTTTTATCATAGAGATACAGTAGTTACTTGGATGAAAAACCATAACCTCCCAGGGAATTCTCCAGGGAATTAAAATACTGAGGATGCAGTACATTTTTTTTTAACTCAGTTATGTATATGAGTTAGCTTAATTTTTATCACCGAATGCAGGCTGTGCGGAATTCTAACCAGATGAAGCACAATTCTCGATCATTTCTGCATGGATGCGGTGCTGAATATTCTAATAATAGCAAGTTTTTTTTAAGCATAAGATAGTAAATTCCTGGATGAAAGAGAGAGTTGGGTTGTTATTGTCAGCTCGAATTCCAGCCGTTCTGCTGGGAAGTTAATAATAAATAAAGACCAAGGGGCTTGTATCACATCATGGTTTTGATCCTCCAGTCGCTCCCTGGAGATCTTTGCTTGTCTGAGGGTGGCAAGATCAGGGTCTTACTTTGAATATAAAGTATTGAAGATATCAGCAGGTGGAGGAGACAAGGCAGGATGGCGTATACGTGTGCGTGAGGTTTGATTTCGTGTGTAGTTTCCGTAGCTGGTGTAACACAGAGGGGACATGGTCTAACACATCCCCTTGCACAGAACTCCAGATATGGTTATTTCATCACAAAAAACCCCGAATGCTGCCCTGTTTTACAGCCTGGATTTTAACACCACCTGACATCCTGTTCTTGGGTCTCTCTGCTGAGCACACAGCCCGTTACTGCCGCTTTGTCCCCAATGCCACAAGCTGACAAGAGCGTATTTACCGGGAAGCCGGGGTAGGAGCCGAGATGCATTTTTTGAAGTGGATGTATTTAGCTACGTTGTGATGGCATATCAGATCTTTCACCCTGAATTGAAATTTGAGAGGTTCTTCTGGGTTTCGGGTTTTTCGGGTTTTTAGCTGCTTTCGCCGCCTCCAGAAGGACAGGAGGGTGGGATGCAGACCAGATCGCAACAAAACAATGCCAGAGATAATGCCCCAAATCCCAACCTTCAGAAACCTTCAGATTTCTGGTAGGAAAATGGGGATCAAAAAGAAAAAATCTTTTTCAACTTTTACAGTGTCTTGGATTTCTCTCGTATTCAGTGAGAAGCAGGCGCTGACCCTGCCTTTGGCACCTTTGAGAACATGTGGAGCAATCTGTCTGTAGCCAGGGGATCTGAAAGCCCTGTCGAACGTTGTCCTTCTCCCACCCAGGTGAGATGAAACATCAAGTGAGCAGATCGTGTAGGAAGAGATTAGCTGAAGAAAAGCATCAAATAACACTTGAACATGTTTTACACGAAGGTAGTGTTTATGCACATACTCTAAATGTTATCCAGCAGCATTTTCTGGTTGAATTTATTTCTGCGCTTCCATTCTAATATTAAGTGAGTCAGTTAAAATGGATTTAGGTCCCATTGTATTTGTGAGGAGGGAGTTGGTTGCTGAGAGTGGATCTTTCTTAACCACTCCTTTGAACTAGTTAAGGAAGAAGGGGATAATGTAGCGAGTAAAAATGGAAAGCGGGAGAGAATTTCCAAGTAGGAGTGGCTGCTTTGTTTGTATAGCACGGAGCCTTTATCCCAGTGCAATAAACGATATCGCGCTGCCTGTATTCTCTCTGTGGTGTGGACGAGGGTTTTCATTTCATGCTTCATTCCCAGCCAGCTCCCCCGATTTCACAGAGTCAGCACCTCCGCCTAGCACAGAGGGAAGAACACCAATCTGTCTGTGGCCTCTGGGAGATGCAGCACAAATACTTCCATTTCCACCGCACAGCAGAACACCAAGAACAGGATCATGCTGCCTTGAAAGAGAGAAGCAGTGGAGAGGGGAAGCCTTCTGTATGCGGCCGTATGTTGGGGCTTCAATAGGGACCTTGTGATTTTGGAGGAAAAGAAAAAGATGCTCATTTTAGAGAAGGGAAGCCAGTTCTCCACAAATACAAGAGGATGAATAGTCTTGTTGTAGAGTATTGTTGTGATGGACTAAGCATCCGCCTTCGTTGCGATGCTAAGGAGGTACTTCCCAAGCTAACCCTTCTCAGTCCTCCTGTTTTCTCATTCTTATGACCTGCAATTATTTAGTATCTCCTCTCCGATTTCCAAGAGCAACTGAGTTCTTTTCTACACAACACCAAAGGTATTCAAAGAAATAAATTAAAAGTTCTCAGAATATTTCTTTTTATATTTCATTTATATTTTTTCTCACCATTGCAACCC
>NW_010115103.1:39082-78095 GCF_000699245.1 Pterocles gutturalis | reverse complement strand
TGAATTAGGAAGCAAAACTCAAGCTCAAACCCCAGGTAACTTTTTCTCCTCATATCTGAGCTGTTTTGCAGGGTAAGGTGCTTTCTTTTACTGGAATGTGAATAGCTTTTGGTGGAATATGAACAATTACCTAGAAAGATCTGTTAGTGAATTAGCCAAGGAAAGGCAAAGAACAGAGTATCTTCTGTCTCATACAAATAAATGAGCTACATCTGAAGATGTAAGCAATCAGATTTGCATAATGAACATGTTTATGCCACACTATAGTCACCTGGTTTACAAATTCAGGGAGCATTTCACCACTATTATCTGCTGTCATAGGAGAAAAATGAAACATTTGGGCGAAAATAGTTCGTAAGGCAATATGAATGTATTTTACTTTGTGCTTTTTAATATCTGATCTCCAAGCAGTTTTTCTTACTTGCGGAGTAAACTCACATCACGAGATTGGGGTTGTTGAAAGTGGAGAATTCCTGCATCTAGCTCTTGGTGGTTTGGGCAGGGGATTGTTTGTCTGAATTCTCTTCCAGATTACTTAAACCGAGCAACTGGCTGTCTCTTGTGTCTTCCAGTATTTCTACTGCATTTGTGGTTTCTGTTACAAGCTTTTTGACCCAGTTTGGGTTTCTTACACCATTGTCTGGTGCAGTAGTGCTTTGATTTCAGCACGGTCCCTTCAGTCTCACTTTAGGCAAGGTTTCCAAGAGCAGAAAGAAGAGTTCATACACTTGCGTATCTGAAAATCCTGCAAATACTATTGTACTGTTTGGGAACCTCTGCAAATAGAGTGATTTCATTAATGACTGTATGGAGGTGTTTTCCCTTGTAGACCTAATTAGTTTCTCTCTTACGCCTTGAAGATCAGTCACAAGATGAACTACATCTCTCATCTTCTTCCCATGCTTTGTTCACTTACTGCGTGGGAGGTTTAGCACTGCCTATCTCTTACCAGACATTTTGCTCAAAAAATCCATAGGTACTACAAAGATGCATCCCAGTAGCTCTGGGGTCTGGTTTACAGTTTTTCATACGTTGCATTTAGAATCGTAGATCCCATGGAGTGGTTTGGGTTGGAAGAGACCTTAAAAATCATCCAGTGCCACCCCCTGCCATGGGCAGGGACACCTCCCACCAGCCCAGGTTGCTCAAAGCCTCATCCAGCCTGGCCTTGGACCCCTTTGGGTTTTGTAGCCCAAGAAACCCAAACAATCAAATCCCCCTAAAAAAACCCACAGAGAGACAGAAAAAGCAAACAAAAAAAAACCAAAAAAAAAACCCAACACCACAAATCCAAAAAACCGGAAAAAAAAAAAAACCAAAAAACCCAAAACCAAACCACACCTCAAATATAAATTGAAATCAGTTATGCAAATGGTTGAATTTTCCCCCCTACATAGTTGCCCTCGCTTTCAGTCACGTTTGAAACAAGTTTTGGCACTCATCTTTTTTTCTCTTCCTTATTCTTTCTGCACTGCACTTTTCAGAGGATTTACTAAAAATATTTTTCCAATTCAAGTGCTCAGTACCTGAGGGTCAGGCTACTTCATTTTTCCCTTGCCTGTTGTTGCTCTGGCTAGAAGTAGAAATATCAGTGAAAGAGCGCTGCCTTTTCCGAGCTCCTTGTCTAACTGTGCAAAATAATGAAGACTGCACAAAGAGCCTATTCCTGGAGGAACAGATCTTAATATTAACATTTAGTATCTAACGTACAATCTATAATACAGAATGCCTGTAGCGTAAGGGACCAAACTTGTCTGATTCATTCCAAATTTATGAAGTTATAATCTTCAGGCTCTAAACGAAGGACAAATTTAGCATCCGAATTCTTAGTATCTAATGTACAATCTATAATACAGAATGCCTGTAGTCTAAGGGACTGAAGTTGACTGATTTATTCCAAATTCATGATGTTATAATTTTCAGACTCTAAATAAAGGGCAAATTTAGCATCCAAATTCTTTTTTCTGTCTCCCTTTTGTAGACTCTACGTGACAGTGTCAGATTTTATGAAGTGCAGCTTTCTTCCAGACTAGAATAAAGGCACCCAGGTTTACAGTGATTTATTCAGTGGTTTTATTCTCTTTTACAGGTCTTTGGATGCATCTCCTCCTTTTATTTTTTTTTCCTCTTTAGCATGAAACCAATTCTTACACTAATGATCCACTTTCTTCTACAGTGGCTTATAATAAAGAGGCTTTCTGTGATAAGACAAGCCCTTGATTTAGAAAACAATCTCAAAAAAGAATCTTGCTTCTATAGAATAATTTTTCCAGGTCTGCAAGGAGACTCCATCTTTGCTGAAGGTAGGGTGCAGGCACGCACACTGTTTCATGACCACTCATGTTCAGAAGTGATAATCTGTGGAAAAATGTGTTCCCTGTGTGGGGAAGACTGTCCTTCTGAATTCACACTCCTAATCTACCCAGCTGTGTACCTGTTTTATCACGTCATACTAAATAATTGGCCAAACTGGATGAATCATTGGTCGGTGCTCTGCCGTCCGTCTGAAGGCAAAGGGAGAGGTAAATCGGTGGAACAGGCGACGCAGCAAGAGCAAATACCTTTGGGTGGTCCCCCCTCCCCAAAACACAGATTGGCTGTCCTGGATTTTGGATTGGCACCGATTCAGATGAAGACAGGATTTTTAATTTAGACGAAATGCAAACCTGTGTGTGGAGGTAAATATTTGGGGATGCTGGAAGTGGTGGGACTGGAACGAGGCCGTATCTCAGAGCTCTGGTCAGTGGGCTGTGTTCTGTGCTGTTGTCCTGGACGTATCCCTGGGAGGCTTGTGCCATACACTCTTGGCATACATCGTTTTGGACAGAGGACTTACATCTGTCCCCCCCTTTTGACTCTCCAGGTTGTAGGTTGCTAGTTCCTTTTTATCGAAGTTTTGAGGTTAAATCACCCAGTTGAACTCAAAGAGTTTTGGCCACCAGCCACAAAGCTCTGAGTGAAGCGTTCCAGAAGGATAATGTTTGCAACCTTTCAAATCTCAAATGGTTCACTGCGGCTCTAATTACAGCCTCCCATCAGAATAACCTCCCATAGGGAGAAGTTAAAAAAACCCCAGAAAGCGTAATTTCTCTATACAAAGATAAGACAGTTGATTGCAACCTATAAAGCTACCAATTACACAAGATTTGCTTGTTGGGTATTTTAACTGTTACCATAGCCTAAAATTCAGGTTTCCAGGCGCTATCGCAGTCATCCAGTGTGACTGAACAAATGGGACGCTTTTAGAAACACGCAGTAAGTCACCGAGCCTCCGAGACCCCGGCTGTAAGCATTTAATTGCCATTGACAGTTCTGGCCAATTAAGTCTCTGCAATAATGATCGCATCAGCAAAAAATTACTGGATCTTTCATGTTGAGATAACCACAGTTCCTGATTGGAAGACTGTTTCAATGAAATCTTTTCTCTCCATTACCAAAACGAACGTTAGGAATCGGAGGGACCAGTGTTTCGATCGGTGGGTTTTGAACTTTGCGAGGGGTGAGAAAGGCAATCAGGATTATTGCAAGGCAGTGAAAGTGTTAGGATGGTTTAAAGCGAAGAAAATATTGCAGCTCCTCACCTGTTGCCCCCTCAAGATCAGCTGCTCTGTGGTTGTATTTGCACCGTATAGTGTGGACTTAATGAGATGGAGCCAAGCCTGAGCCTGGTGACCTGCTCCCCTGCCAGGTGGGCTGACACGGGCTCTTGTGTTATGGGATTACATGGCGTTTGTTATGGGCGATACTGTGGTTTTTCACTTTTATGCATCCTTGTTAAGTTTTTATTCTTTGAATTTCAATTTTAAGCTCTCTTTCTTTTGGAATTCATCTCTCATTCTCTTTAAAGCGATACAAGCTAATTTAATCAAGCGTCTCTAGAATAATAGGAAAGTTATGCTAATTTTTGGCGATTAAATTGTATCTCTTTTTTTGCTCGTGAAATAACGTACTCTTATTTTATGAGAAACTTGCTCTCCTTTTTATGGAGAGTTGGAATTGTTTCTTTAATACTTTACAAGCTCATCAGAAGAGGATCACATGGAATGAATCCTGCGAGCAAAGGTAATCGACAACGCACCACGTCAGCGCTGCAGCCTTTGTGCCTCCAGGAAAAGCCGGTGTGGGAATGTGTTTGTGTAGGAGGACTTAAGGCAAGCCTAGTGTCTGGATTCAGAAGAACGAAGTACGGTTATCGCTATTTAAGAATCCTCATTATTTAAAGGTCCCAAAGTTGTTATCGTTGAGGCTACAGATTTTTTTTTATAGGCTCTGGGCTGCAGCACTGCACTGGAACTGTCAGGTCCCATGTTTGCTGGTGTTTTCTGAATAGTCTTCATCCCTCACTGCGCTGCTGCATCACCAGCTATGAAATGGGATAATGATGCTGGTCTCATTCAAGTCCTTTGAAATCAGTTGTTAAACAATACAAGCCCTGTTGATGCGGTACTAGTGTGGTTTGCCAAGGCTGCGGCGTTCCTCAGAGATTCACGGGTGCGTTTTTTCCCTCTGTGGGATTTGTGTTTGCATAAGGAGATTTTCATAGTAAAATTTCAAACCCTGGCAAGTGCCAGTTTCTTCGTAGCATGTACTGATGTTGCACGGTAACGATGACTGCGTAAGGGCAAGGCACTGGGGAGCAGTACCTGCTAACTGCACCTTAAAATCACTGCTGCTCCCCAGCCCCACAGGCGCTGTGGTTTTAGCTCTATTTTGCTGTACGAAATTAAGGCTGCGTCCCTAATTGCATCGCGGGGAACCATGGGCTCCTGCCGAGCAGCGTAGTGTCTGCAGCCCTCCTCTGGACTCGTACGCTCGTCACTGTGATGCTGGTAGGGCTGGAGTAACACTTGTACCTTTTATTAAACTAACGTTCATAGGAGCGCTCCGGAAGATGTCAGGTTAGATTCCTGCGATAATATGAAGAAGCCGTTAATAACTCTTGTCTTACAGCAGAATTTGCTGTAAAGCTGGACGGCTTTCTTTGCCTGGGGTGGAACGCTGAGAGAAAATTATGAGAAGCAGGACACGGATTTTTACAATTTCCAATATGGTTTTGTTTGTGAAATGCTTCTTAGGTCTGTGGTGAGAATTAAACGGGAGATGAGACTAGCCTGGAAGCCTGGGTTTGCTGACAAACACAGAGGCTGAAGTACGAGCACGTGTTTGGAGTCAGAGTTCAGACTGGATGTGTCGGTGGAGCGCATGCGAGTCCCAGCCATAGCTGTAGCGTTGGCCTGGTGTCTTATTTGTTCAAACACTGTTCTTTGCCAGTATCTTTTTTTTTTTTTTTACCCCATTTTGTTTGTCTGCAGACTATGAAAATCCCCAGGGACAGAAATTCTTTCTGTGGCCGAGTGTCTCACCTTATCCACTCTGTGGTCCGTGAGCAATACGGTGATGGCGACAACGTACCTTAGTTCAAGTCCTAATTTCATTTCTGATGGAAACTTAAATCTGTTCAGTTTTTTTGCTTCTAGGAGGAGGGTGAGTAGATGACAAAATTTCTCTTTAGTGATCACTGTTGCTTTCTGCTCTCTTCACAAGGTGGCATTGACTTCATTTCGTGTTTTACTCTGCAGCCGACCCAGGGTCAGCTCCTGTTTTCCTCTCTCTCGCTGCTCCCCTGTATCTTTCCAGGAATAGAGCAGTTTCCTTTCTTGTGCAAAGGAAGAAAGGTCGATGGTCAGCCAGCGTTATTGCCTCTGTTTTCCCTGACCTCCTTTCCCTGCTGCAGAAATGAGATGGAGATCATCCTTTACGTTGCACAATCTCAGTTCCCGCTCAGCAGTGCAGGGGCCAGGTAATGGAATCGGAGTTTCTACCCGTGGGTCACGAGATGAAATTGGACTCTCAGCAGTAATGATCCGAACTTGCTGCCACTGAACGGCTCTTTCCGTGTCCTGCGAGAACAGAGGATCGGCTCAGCCCGCTCCAGGGCTTGTTCTCTGTTAGGAAGTGCCCGGTGTTGCAGTCTCAGGTGTCTCTTCAGTTAACTAAACTGGAGCTGCATTAGCTTGAAGGTTCATCAGGTTTGTACCTTTCCTGGGAATTGAACCTGCTAATGAGAAAAATGAAAATACAGTGTCAATTCAAAATTCAGACACTACTCCTCTAGCAGCCAGTTCTCATTTGGGTCAAGCAAAGCCCTCGATGTAGGAGGCTGTCAGGATGGTTTGGGCCACTGACTTGTGTGTTTTGTTTCTGAGAGTAGCGTTAACTAATTTTAAAATGAAAACCAGTAATTTCAGCTGAGGGAAAGTGGAATTATTGATGGCATTTTGTTGGTGACTATGACTACTCAGTTCACCTTGAAAGCTAGTTTTGTCTGCAAATGTTTACCAGCGCAAATCCAAGTTCAGGTTCCTATGTGGCTCTTAGAGGACCCAATCGATCAACGTTAAACTGAGTTTTCTGAATACATTCTGTAACTCCTTACCCTTATATTTATTTTACTGTTTACCGTGGAAGGCCTATCTATTTTTCCATCCAGTTGCTCATGAATAAATAATATGACACGCTGTCTCCTCAACAGCTGCTTTTCTTTCCTTCGTCCTGCCAGTGAAGCAGAAAGTCACCGCACATTTGCATACGAAATAGCGACTCCAAATCACCTGTGTGTGTCCGGGACCAATTCACAGCAGAATAATGAACCACCAGGCAGTGGTCCTGGATCTCTGTGGGACAGGTAACTTATTTGAATGTGGCTCAGGTGGTGGTCTGTGGAAATTGTTGTTCTCTTATTCAGATTTAGTGTAAATTTAAGCATCCAGCACACCCTTGCCCTTTAGAACTATCCATTTGAGCATCAGCAGCGTTTGATAGCTTGCATGATGGAATGGAAACAGTTGGAGTCTAAACTGCTGGCGGATCATTGCACTTAAAACCGAGCACGTCTTGTGGATTGGAGGCATTGTACAGAATAAAGAGGGCTGAGCGATAAATTTGTATATCGTAAGCGTCTGTGTTGTGGAAAGAATGCCTTTCAAATGTGTCTTTTCCAAATTCCTCTTATTGTTGTTTCTTCAGGGCATAAAGATCTTTGATGAAAGAAAGAGGAAGAAGTAACAACAGTAAAACTATCTCTTCGTAATGGTAGAAAATAGTTACGTAAAATATGGGAGTCTGAGAAATGTAAAAATAACCCCAAAGAATCTCAACAAAAATCTAGGAAAAAAAAAAAATCTTCAGCCAACAGGACATAAGCACATGCTCATCCTTCTGAACTCTGAACGCTCGTGTGTCCAGGGCTTGTGTCCCGCACCGCAGTGTCTCAGGGGTGTCCTGTGTATGCCACAGCTGGGCGTTGACCCTGGTGCCTGTTCCTCCTCTTGTGTGGGGAACACCCAGGGCTGTGAGAATTTCTCTCCTGGATCTGGGCCACCGTCTTCTGCTTTAATAATCTGTTTTATTCTGTTTTACAGTTAAAATGCTGCTTCTGTGTTTGCCTCTATTTTCCTTCCTTTCCACCTCTCTTTGTTTGCTTCATCTTTCCCTGTAGAGTTCCGTTTGCTTTGCTCACGTGGAAGTAGGTTTGGTGAGACCCCAGTGCTTTCTGGAACTAATCTGGGCAACTCCAAGCAAATCCATATTGAATGAAGGATTTTACAAGATCAGTTTAGACCCAGACAATAGCAGGCTATTTAGTGTGTATTTTCCTTCAGTTGCTAATTCATCTGTTAGTAATTAAAGGGAGGACCAGATCAAATATTTGTTTTGCTTTCAAACTATGATTTACACCTGTTGGTAAGAGCAATTAAACTTTGAATTCAATAAAATAAACTCCATTTTATTGATACAGAGATCTGATGCTTATATATGAGTGTAAGTCCATCCAGATGAATGAAGCCCAAATGGTAAGGGAGTATCCAATTACTTTTGTCTCAGGCAACGAACATGCTGCTCTAATTAAAAGTCTACGTGGAATATTTATAACCAAGGAGAAGAAGAAAAACTCCCAGCAGTAAGTCTGCCAAAAACAATAAATGCAGAGTGGAAATCCTCCAAATAAAGGAAGCACAAACTTTTCTGTAATGTTTGTTTTCCCAGTTCTGAGTGCCTGAATGACAGTTTGGATAAAATATAGATCATGTTATTAAAAAATAAATTGTTGGATTCACTGTAGAAGTTACTAGATGAAATGGTGTCGCTTGCTTTAATTAGGAAGTTAGAAGATGGTTATGTTACTTATTGTTCTTAAAAAGTGCACGAATGCCTGATAGATACAGGTGTGAGTCCGTGCCGAGAACCTGGGGGTGCTGCGGAGGCTTTGTGCGCCCTGCTGGCATTCACAGATATCCTTCATAACGGCCCTTTTCTGGGAGGGATGGAGTTTGGCATGCTAAGCAGCACTGAAGTGTGTGGTTACATACATACAGGTGGGTTTTTTTTCTGTTACTTCAGGTTCCCAGAATTTTCTTTTGATCTTGAATGGTTTCTCATAGTATGTTGCTCTGGAAAACAAAACAAAACCAAAAAACTGAAACAAAAACCCAACTTCCACACTGCAATTGAACACTACATGAAATATTTGACCATCTTTTTCTTTAATGATTTCTAAAAATTAGATTTTTAAAAAAAATTATCGCGAGGACTTAATATATACTAAAATTTTCAACTTGGATGTACCTGCGGTATGTTTTCAGAGCAATGCTGATGCTGCTGCCAGTGCTCCATTTTCTGGTTTTTTGAGCATCCCTCTTAGTGATTTCTTTTTCTCCTGTCTGAGACCTATTGCAACACAGTGTAGAAATTATTTTCCTTTTAACATAGACTTAAAAAAAAAACCAAACCCATAAAAAAGGGCACGAGGGTAACAATCTTGTTCTTCAGTGTAAAAAGGGTAGCTTGGCAGAAGCAGAAGAAATTTCACTTTGGAAAAAACTAAAGGAAAAAAAACTTTAAAAATATTTTTTTCATATTCATTTTAAAGAGCTAAGTTTTCCTAACTTGGATACAAGAAGTCATTAAGCTGGAATTTGGATTTGCATCGTGAAATGCACATAGTACAGCCTGTACGTGTGACAGAACTTTCTCCATCGCTAATGAAAGTTCATTATGGATCTTTGCATATTCTCCTCAAGCCGGCCAGCTCGTTCTGCCCCAGTAGATCAATTAACTGTTCCTCGCCATCTGTTCGGCCAGCCATTAGTTCTGTCAACATTGCGTCTCCTGGTGGCTTTTGCCAACAGCAGGGCTGGCGGAGGCTGGAGAGGAGGCGGGTGTCGGTGTGCGCCGTGCTGGACGCTGCGTTCGCCGGCTGGGAGACCTTGGGAGGAGCCTGGAGAAGCAGACCTCCCCTGGTGGGCAGTGGCTCTGTCTGTAGCTAATTCTTCAGTGAAATGAATGTTGGATTTGGTGCTCCTCGTGGTTTCCAGAGCTGTGTAAGCAGCTCCGGCTGTAGCCCTGGCAGAAGCCTGATTCTAGTTCTGTGATCTCACCCTGACCTTCGCCGAGATTCGGGTCAGCCCGTAGGAAACCCAGGAGCGTGGGTCTGCGGAATTATAGAGACAAATACTACTAGTAAGCTTTTAAGTTACTCAGAGTCTAATCTAAAACCCCTGGAGGTCTGTATGTGGCAGAGTCCAGATGTTGTCCAGCTCTCCTTACTTCTGCCTGGCCCTGGTCCCCGCTCGGGTGTGCAGGTGGATGGGCTGAGAGATAAGTGCTCAGCTGCCGAAGGAGCCGGTGCTGAGTTTACCCTTACCCACGGCCTCTCTGTGCTGCTATCGTAATGCCATTAATAAAGAATTATTAATAACAGAAGATCAAAAAAGCCTAGAGCAAATATCTTCCGTGAAGAACAACTTGAACAAATAAAACAGGAAAATTACTTTTTTTTGTGTGTTATTACCTCACTTGTTATTGCTCAGTAGTGTTGCAGTCTTACAGACCTCTGGCTTTCAGAGTTTTTCTTTCATCTCTGCAGAAATTAATCAATATTAATAACATTATGGTTTAAAACAGTAATGATCTTTACTGAGCTCCTGTTTCCTTTGAGATAGATTACGTTTCTACAGAAACTCTGGGCCCTTCCTCGCTTGCCATTTCCCAGTCTGCACCTGGAGACTTCAGTAAATCCTTCGTTAGATCAGATTTTACCTTATTTGTCAATAATTGCAGCCAGCGTTTGTGCCTCTGCAGTTAATGCCTTGTTGATGCTTCCCTCAGAATGATTATTAACTCTCTGCCACTGGCAAAGGGGTTGCCTTGGGGTTTGTTTAGGTGTTAATAGGGGTGAGCAGCGAGAAAACAGGAAATGGCACCAAATAACGTTAACAATTATTTATTTGGAGTGTCAATCAAATGTTTGATATGTAGAGGTGATGCTGAACTGCTACTGAAAATGGAATCGGGTGACCTAGTTCAAGCTTGTCCCGGATGCACCGTCTGAAGGTGGCCACGTCCCTTAAAACCTGGAATATCCCATAATGTGTTTGAGGACAAGGAGAGAAGATATACCTGCAGCTTGGGATTCTCTGGCAAGAAGATTTCACAGAAGCCACTTGTGCATAAATGCTGTGCTGGTTTTAATTCCTGAAGCGTTGATTCTTCTTTCAGAAATCGTTTTGGCGTTTGCTGCTTCCTATCTGAAGCGTGAGTGCATGCTTTAACCCCAAGTGCACGATCCAAAATTACAGAAATAGTTGGAAGCTAATTAAGGAGCAGAGGTGCCGGAGCGTTGGGAGTTTGCAGTTGCGTAGTGGTGGCTGGCAGGTACGGCACGGAGGTGGGCGCTCACGGCAGAGGCGTTTTGACGAGGCCGTTACAAAGGGGCTGGAGGAAGGAGTCGCAGCAGTGCTCTGATTTCGGCTCTGCAAACACCCCCTCCTCGGCCTTCTGCCTGACCAAGGTGGCTACTACTGTAGCATGCTGTAGGGTAAAGGATTTACATTTACACTATTCCTGTATTCACTTCCTCTCTGCTTTTCTCCAAATTTTTGTTTTAAATCTGAAAATGTGTATCTTTCCCTGTGCGAAAGCATGCTTGGTCTTTCAAAAGCACAATCTATTGAGGTGCGTGGATGGAAAGAACTAGGTGCAGGCTTTTGGTGTGAGGATAAATGGTTGCTAGTTGGGTAAATGCCAATCTGATACGGTGTTTAGTGAATTTAAATTCTATTGTTGCCATTAATCCTTGAAGGAGGATTAAACTGCGGTGAACAGAAGATAATTTCACTTCTGAATGACAATGTTCACGTTTCTTTTATGTTCATTAATTTGACAGTTTTATTTAATGTATCTTAAATTCCCTGAATGTTTCCTTAAATTTCCTATAGATGGGTGCTGATCTCCAGAGGGGTGTCTGGGTACTTCTTCAAATTGGGTCTTTGCATTCGTTTTAAGAAATCTCTGGAAAACAAAACACAATGCACAAGAGAAAAAACAGCCTCTTGTAGAAACAAAATTAACATCAAAAAGATACTTCTGATTCTAGTTCCCTCAGTTTGATCAGGGGAATGAATAGATTATTAAGACTCAATATCCTTATATCATCTCCTGCCATCAGTACGGAGAGGAAGTAAGTATCCAAATCACAAATTGCTGCAAAGCTGCTTGGCAACGGCAAATTACAAAATTGATCATCCAACTAACTCATTTATTTTTTTTCTTTCAAAGAAGAGAAGAAGGAAGCAAACCAGTTCAGGATTACCCCAAGGAGTAAATCCCATTGCAGGCTGTACTATAGTAGTGTCAGGGCTGTGTCAGAAAAATGACAAAATACAAAAACATGCAATAGTTATATTGATAATGGTAAAACCCAGCTCTGTGTCCCTTTGGCTTTGTGCTTTTCTCTCCCTTTCATCCCCAAGCAAGCCCAAGTATGAATGTAACTTAAACTTGGTTGTTTTATCCATGAGTACTAATGTATGCAATCGGACTATATTGACTGTACTTTTTTTGTCGATTTCCTTCTTTCTTCTGTTTTTTATAATCTGGAACTGCAATAGAGGAAAACAAGTCTCATTTAGGGAGAGTTTGTGAGTCATGCGTATGAAACACTATCTCTGAAGGACTGCAGGGAGAGAACCTTCTGTGGATAATTAAAAGTGTCTTAAAAAAAAAAAGTAATTTTGTTCCATATCCATTAGCAGATCTTATCCTGGGCAGAGATAATTCCACCCCTCTCTTATGCTGGAGGAAAAGGGAAATGGAATTTGTAAGGAACTTGTGTAAACCTGGCGTGTTTCTGTTTGGAGACTCCAGCAGACTGCTCGTGCAGGTTTCACTTCTGTCCCCGGGGTGGGTACGGCTCCTCTTCCCCCCCTGCGGAAAGATGGGCTTGCATGCCGTGGGGGTTTAGAGCTCAGCCCGGGACCATGGGCTGCACAGAAGACAGCAAGAACGGGAATCCCTTGACTGCAGCTGTCAGCAGGCTTCGTGTCAGGAGTTCCAAAGACAGGCGTGTATTTGCCCCTTTAAAAAGCAAAACAGTTTCCATTCTCTGACCAACTTCTGATCAGTTTGGTTTTTATGAGTAGTGCAACTGTCTCTGTTCAGCCACTTATCCATCTTGATATCTGTGTCTCTTGGATTTGAAAATGGTTTTCATTAAGCCTTCTTTTCATATTAGTATTGGCTCTAATTTAACTTCTTTTTCATTTTAGTTCCTGTCTGCCTTCTGCCTTGGCTGCTAAGGCAGTGGGGCATTGGCAGGCTCCTGTGGGTGTTCCAGGGAAGAGGCAGGGTGAAGGTCTGTGCAGTTGTATGGGTGACCCAGCCTATGTGGAGGCAATTAAATTTTTAATTAATCTAATTGTCCCCTAAAAGTCCCCTAAGAATAGGCTTGTGGCTCCCAGAAAAGAAGTTGTGTCTTTTTTCCTTATAGAGATAGTCCTCTGTGTTTATAAGGGGATCAAGGGATTTTTGACTTACAGACAGCTCCAAAGTGCGTTTGAAAGTTCCTGAGATGAGAAACTAGAAAAGAGCAAGAGCAGAGAGAGCTTTTTAAAAGCAGTTATCTTGCAGTGTATTGACAAACTCTGATTAGCGCTTACACTGCCTGGTAGTGCTGGTAGAACACTGGTGCAGGTAATATTTCTCAGGTCATTTATTATATTTGCAGTTACTGGTAGCAGCAGCAGCTTTTTCTGCACACATTTGATTGCTTGTGAGAGTACAGTAATGCTGCATTGTTCTAAAAGGTGGTGGCTGTGAATGTTAGGATGCTCAATTCCCTCGCTTCGGGTGTTCTAAGATCATCAAATAGTCGATTAGCTCCATGTAGGCTACTTTGCTTGAATTTCCTCGTTTGGATATGTGACATTTCTTGGTGCTCCAAAGCGCTACGGAAGAACTTTGTACCTGGTTCAGAGGGGATGCTGCTCTTGCCAGTAAGGGCCCAGGCTGAGATTTAGGAGTGCTATACATGTCCTCTCTCTGCCACAGGCTTTGGGAGGGGCTTTAGGTGAATCACTTATCCTCAGATTATTCCCATTCTCCACATTCCACTTGCAAGGATGGAAAAAGGAAGAAAAATCTCCAAATGGCACTCTGTTTTCTACAGGTAGCAAAGATGGACAGACTGGCTTCTTCTCACTCAGGGTGTCTTGTCCTTTCTTCATTAAACACTGTGACACAAAGGAAGAGCGCTGTGTCCCAGCTCCGTCTGCCAGCCCATCGTCTGCCTTGCTGCTGCTCGTCCCAAACAACGGTGTCTCTGGTGAAACCCAAGTTCAATATTCTGTGTTTATAGAAACAGCTTTCGGTGCAGCAGGTAGGCACCATCTACAGGCTATTAATGGTTTGTCAAAATAAAATCTGTGTCCAGGCAGTTAGCCCTCAGAGCTTGTTTATTTTGGGTTGGTTTCTCCCTCATTTCTTTCCCACTTTCTTCTTCTCTATAGAGGAACTTTCTGCTGCTTAGTCATGAACGAGGGATAATGGAACAGGCAGTATTTTCTGCAATCAGTAAATAATGTAGAGCTCGAAGAGAGGAAATAGGAAAGCTAGTGAGAGAAGAAAATGAAAATGGAATTACATTGCTTTACAAGATGTAGATATACTGAAAGCAGTTTTAGACATGAGAGGCAATAGTTTCTGTCATTTGTACTTAGGTCTTAGCATGGTTGATGCTTTTTGCTTTGTTTCAGCATTAACTCTTTACTAAGATCTGTCTCTCCTGGATTTCACTGCTTTATGCGTTTGATAAACATATCTATCCACATGCAAAGAGCTTTTCATGGGAGTTCTTAAACTGAGCTGTCCTCTCCCAGTGATGAGAAGAGGCAGCGTGCAGAATGGATCAGAAACACCATTAAAATGCACAGAGTGTATCTCCTTGAAACTCCGTTAAGCTGACAGTCCTGCCTGGGCAGTGTACTTGAGGTGAGGAGTAGATTTTTCACAGCTTTTTTCAGGTGCTTATCTAGACCCCTTCACTCCTGGTGAATGATGCCTCCTTACGGGCTGTGGTCATTGACAAACCACTTAGGGAAAATTGTGTCTCTCCCATTTTGCAGAGGTGTAAAACTGAGGCACAGGGCACTGATGTGGCTTGCTTAGAAATGAAGAGCAGAGGTAGCATCCCGAGCTGCCAAGTGAGATGTCTGTGCACCATGCAGGCTTGATGATGGCTTGACGTGGAGCGTGGAAGTGTGACACAGCCACCTTGCAGACCTATTCCTTTATCTCAAAACCTGCATGTTCTTGCTGGAGACCCAAAGCTCACCTTGTGTCTTGGGAGAAGAGGTTTAGCCTTCGGAGAAGTGTCAGCCCAGGAAAGCTGCTGTAACCCTGGCTGTGCTTACTCCTCTGCTGCTGCTTCCAAGAAGAACACAACAAAGCCAGAATTTGCCACTTATTGAGAGGGGTTTAAATAGTGAACTCCTGTTTATGTTTTCTCCGAAATAGACCTGAACAGAAACACTACCAGGGCAATGGAATTTGCTCTGGGCTTACCTTTTTATTGTGACTTAGAGGGATTCTGCTGGGTAAATGTTTGTGGACTCACACAGGTCTGAAGATTGCCGCTATCATCTTGATGACAAAAGTATGGGACTTGTATTCCTGCCTTCAGGGAGCCATGAGGTTAAGAAAACGACTTACATTTCTTCTTCATTTCCCAGAGTGTCTTTTGAAGTGAGAAATATACACCTCAGTCCTAGAAACACTGATCAGAGCCCTGCCCTGTCTCACCCCTCCAAAGGCAACAACTGCAACACTGACAGCCAAGCTGGGAGAAAAACCAGTGGCGTGAGCAAAGGACACTTTCAGCTCCTCAAAATCCAAGGTTTCTTAACTGGTGCTGGTAAGAGAAATGGGAACATGGGGACATTTAGTCTGTTTAGAAGATTTTTTTTAAAAAAAATGTGTTTTATGTACCTTATGAAGAGGTCCGTTGCTCTGTAACTTGCTGTCTGAGTCTGACCGTTCGGGCATCTTTTTATGTTTTTAATTGATAGAGCAGTGAAAAATGTTAGAACAATGGAAGTACACACTGGCTGTTGCCTATCAAATTATTTAGTATTTTGGATGTAAAAAAGGCCAAAAAGTGGTCATTTTAATGAAATTATAGAGAGTGGGAAGTGGTTTTGTTTTTTTGGTCTTCATTATGTTGAATTTTATCTTGGAGCTGAAGGCAGAGGAGTGCAGCGAAAAAAAAAGAAAAAACCCTTGGGAAGAGGGTAATTACAGTTATTAAGCAGTTGGCTAGTCTCTGCACTTCTGCTGTGAAGCTTTTGTCTTCGCCGTGTCTACCTGTCTCACTGGTAATTAGTTGTTTAAGGGCTCAACCCAGGCCTCCCATTTGAAATCAGTGGAAATAGTCTCCTTGAATCTTGCTACAAATGTTTGATTTTGTAAGAGCCTTTGATTCGTGGGGCTGCTGCTGGTTTCAGTGCGTGTTCTGCGACCGTTGAGCTTCCAAGACAAGTCTCAAACTGAGGCAGATAGTTTGCGTGGTAATTTTGTAGTGTGTTTTGGTTTGGGTTTTATTGTGTGTTTGGGTTTTTTCCTTTTTTTTTTTCTTTTTTTTTTTCTTTTTTTTTTCTTTTTTTTTTTCTTTTTTTTTTCTGTGAATAGCTGGAGTGTTACTATGCTTGTATGAAAGATAAATACTGGAGTTCAAAAACATGAAACAAGTCACTATCTCAAGAGTGACTAACCACTCCTACGTGAACATGTATTTAAAGAAACATGATTTTCAAAAGAAAAACACATTTCAACAATACATTTGCGACAGCATGAGAGGCGGTAGATTCCCATCCTGGGTGCTTACAGAACTTCAGGTTCATGAACCGAGTGTTCTGGTTTTTGCATTTCTGTCAGAATGATAACTGGGTTTGTGTTCTTCATATGAAATTTTCCTTCTTAAACATAAGAAAAAAATCTTTTGTAAGCTCAAAAAATTCTTCAGGACTCTTTATTAGTACAGCAGCAAATGTCCAGTCTGTAGACTATACAGAATACAGGTTTCTCAAATAGGTGAAGCCAAGCTCCTGTTGAATCATTGGAAAATAGTTTCATTTAGGGTTTTTTTTTTTTTTTTCAGATAATGTCAGTTTCAGAAATCTGTAGCTCGCTGCTGTAACTTTCCCAGATTTGTCTTTTAATTAACTGGCCCGCGTGATCTCTCACATTGTAGACATCAGAGATTTTTCCTGGAATAAGGAAATATTCAAAAATTATTTGCAGTCATTCAGTATTTCCTCCCCTAATGGATTCTGCGGCACTTAGGATGCACTTACCTCGGCTGTTATCTCGCTGCCCATCGCCCTAGTACCTGAGTTCTTCCCATCAGAAGTAAAATCTCTTTACCTGAAATACTGATGAGAATGGACAGGTGGTTTGCTTTAGAAATCCAATAAAAAGAAATCTGAAAAGGCAGAGCTTAATGAAGAGAAGGCAGCTGCATTTAGGAGAATTAGCCCTGACAAAGCAAGTCGAGAAGATTAGATTTGTATTTTAGATCTGAAGGAGATAAGGGCTTTTCCAGTGTCACAGATTTTAAAGGGGAGACTCTGGTTTTCCATTTGCTGATGTAACGTAGCTGGTAGGGTTTCTTCCAGGCAAATCGATTACGGTGATGTCTTTGAGAATTGCCGCTGGAGCGGTGCAGGTCCCACAGAAGTCCCTCTCAGTGAGACAACTTTCTTTTCATTGACTTCTCTGTAAGGAGCCAGGCTCTGGGAGCAGCAAAGGGCCATTCCCTAGTTACTGGAAGCGACAGTCACACGTGGAGTATCTATGGGAAGACTTTGAGGTTTTAAAGACCTCTCTTTTCATTGCCTTTGGATCACGTTCTCTTACACCTGAGGAGCTGTAGGCTCCTATGGAATTTACGGAGCGCTTCAAGCCCACGGTGTAAAAGAAAAGTGCCGGGTACTGGTTTGAAGACACCGATCAATCCTTTTGCTTGTGAGCCCAGTGTTTCCAGTATCTGCGTATTTCTTATGATAATTTGTGAGCTCGTCCTTTCAGCAGGTCCTGTAAGATACACCTCTCCTATAATCCATCCTTTTGAGCTGGAAGACTGAGGCACAGGGATACGGAGTTGTTTCTCTGAGAAGAGCATCTGTGATAAAAGCGACACTTGAACTCATGTCTCCTGTTCCTTAGTCCTTTGAATTTAACCAAAGCTGCTGCTTTAAACCAAGCCCTCTCTGACCTTTTCAAGAGATCTCAAAAGTTTCCTTACCCCTGGGGGTGTTGTGAAGCTTAATTAATGTTTGTAAAGTGCCTTGAGTTCTTTGGATGAAAGCGCTTTGGGTTATTAATATTAATAATAACAGATGAGCCCCTGAAACATTCTCGTACAGTAGAATGAATTAACATGAAGCAAGCAATCAACAACAACAAATCAAACCCGCAATGCCGTCATAGCCGCGGGCAACGCGTACAGCTGGTGGTCTGATAGATGTGACAGATGAATCCGCTGATACTCTCTTCAGTCATTTCCATTGTAGATTAAACTGTCTCCCATGTCCTCGAGCAGCAGCATTTTAGCCAAAAGTCACCTGCAGCATTAACTTGCTCTTTCTAGTTGAGACTTTTTTTTTTTTTTTAAATCATCTTCTGCAGGTCATATTCAGACATGACATAGCCTGATACATAACTTTTTGGGGTACTTTTCTGGGACTTACATAAAGTAAGCAAGTTGGGGTACAGTCTCCTACAAGCCAACACCCATTGCTGTGCTTGGAAAATTCCTTGTTCTGGCTCTTCTGCGCAGCTCTTAGGGCAGGACTTCACACCACAAAGCGTAAATCCTTCCTTACGGTGTTTTCTGATGTGAAATAATTGGCTTCTTGACATGTTGGGCCATTTATTTATGAGACAGGGCAAGCCCTCTGATGATGCGTTTCACCACAGACTGGTTGGGAATAAAGTTGCTGCAGAGGTGTGGCAAGGTGTTAGACCTGGTGGAATTCTTTCAATATAATTTCCCTTTTTTTTCTGAAGTCAATCTGTGATGCAATGCACTGTTGTGGGTTATCTATTTCCACAGCCTGATTTCAGCTCGTGTTTACGTATGCAGCAATAGGTATGGTATTTGTTTTCCTGTTCTTTATTTTGCTTTATTAAGGTTTGGCAGCAGGTAGTCCAGTTGCTTAGGTTCTTGTTCAGTCTTGAGATCCTGGATATTTCTTTCAGCTAGAGAATTCTTCTTTTCCTTCAGCTGTTCTTTTACAAACCAGCCCCATTCTTCCTGCCTTTTAATATTTAAAAATAATAAACATAATAAGGAAATTTCAAAATCAGTGCTGATTAGTTCTGATAATTTTAACTCGTATTACGGATTCCTTTGCTACTTAGTTGACTTTGGCATGTGTGTCTTTGAATTTTAATTTAGTCAAACATATGCTTGTTGATTAAATTGCAAATACGTGGCACCTCTTATTTGAAGATAGCAATGTCACTGCGCTTGGTTTCGCAATACCCTTTTCTGCCTGTTTTGATTAAAAAGTAACGAGTGCAGCATGGAGGGACCAGGTGGACTGCCCTAAGTCACATTTTGTGTCTAGAGATGAAAACTGTGGTCAGTGGGGAGACCTTGAGAGAATCATGGTCGTCTTGTGGGCACACGCATGGTGCTTCATCTGTGTCTGACCCGTTAGAGAAACATCTCCCATCACACCTCTCCTCTGACTCAACCCCCTGCCCCCCGTCCTGTTCCCCCCTCAAACCAGAAAACCAAACCCAACCCAAAACTCGGATTTCTTTTAAATCAGCTGCTGATAGCAGCCCTAACTCCAGGCATTCAAATGTTTGCTACTTTAAAAAAAAATAAAAGTGGTTTGGAAAGACATTATTTTAAACAATTCTGGGCCAACACAGAATAGCTTTTAGCAACATCTTATTCAGGATAATCAGGATGATTACATGCACATCCAGTGTTTTCTATTTGAATATTAAATAGCTTCAAATTCAGCAAAGGTTCTTCCACTGCTTTATTGGTAAACTGGTTTTTTATTTCTTACTATTTGAAGTGCAGTAAGACAAAATAAAGTGCACTAGGAACTGTCTGAAGTCAGAAACATATCCCTGTCCTTCAATTCTGTGGCAAATAATTGGCCCCTGAAGGAATTGGCTGTTGGGTTGTTCTCGCGGCTGTAGTACGTGTATGATGGCTCCGTTCCTTCTAGCTGCCCCACAGCAGCGTGCTTTGGCAGGAGCCCTGGGGACGGACACCTCAAAGGGAGCGCTGGGGATGGGGACACAAAGAATGCTCTAAGTTGAGGGGTCAGGTCAATATGATCCAGAGACGATTCAATGGAGACATCCCCAAGGGAAAAAACTCCAAATGTGTTAGTAAATACTGTTTTACTCTTAGGCAGGTGAATTCACTGAGCGGGTTTTATCGTTCACCGTATCCAGCGCTGGCTACATGTCACTCTTATTGGCCTTTAAACCTTCCAGACACGCTATTTCGCTCTACTAGTGTGCGTATAATAACATAACTGTGTAAGCAGCGTGCGTTGGGTTTGTTTGGGGGGTTTACTGAGGTGTTGTTGATTTAAAATTTTGCTGGAGTACAGGGAAACCTTTCACAAGTACTTATTAATGTAAGAGTTTAGGTCTTGTGTATGAAAGCGCCGCTGATGCTCAGGAGGCCTGAGGGGTTGGATACTCGATACAAGTGGATTACGGTTTCCTGGAACCTCCAGAGAATTCGGTTTTCTTATTGCTTAAGTTGTGTTTAAAAATTGAAGCGTGACTCTGACAAGCATCTCTACGTAGTCAAAAGCAGAAAATCCTTGATCCTGTGTAGTCACCCATTTTCTTCAGTGAGTCCTTAGCCCAGCATGAGGACCCGCTAGATAGATTCCAAATGCAGGCTTGTTTTAATGCCGAGCATCGTAATAAATGGTGAGTGTTATTATACATTCAGGTACTTCTCCAAGCCTCTTTGCTTGCAGTTCTTCCATATTTTCAACGAACATCACCCATTACAGCACTTGAATCAGTGGTGCCCTCAGCAGAGATGTAATTAAGCAGGTGTTTAAATCCCTTGTTAAATTAGGCTCTGATATTTTTCTTTCCTAATCTACCATTACTATTCCTATCCAGAAAAATAATGGGAAAACAAATGAATCCTGAAACCCTAGCTTCAGGCTTGTAAGGGTCAAACTATATCAGCCATGCAAAGTAGATCTATGGAATCTAATCAACTTTAGGTGAAACAAAGCAGAGTTAAAGAGAGGTTGCTGGATAACAGCAGTGAATGGCAAAACATTACTTCTCCAGGAAGGAAAAAAGTTAAATGGAATAAAAATCCACTTGCAAAAGGGCATTATGTGGCGCTTTTCCCAACTAATGGCTTGACTGCTGTAATTCAGAATGCTCACAAAACACATGCATCGCCAGGCCATAAAGAGAATAGGGAACAAAGAGGTTGCTAATTCAATCAGAAATGTTATAGATCAAGCTCTTTACTATTCATCCAAATGGAAATTTACACTAAATAACATTATTGTGAATTGGCTCAGCAGCTTAATGGACTAAGACTCTCACATCTAACAGATTGCCTGGTCTCTACTAGGTCTTGAAAATTCTCTCTTGTGGATACCTTTAACCAAGCCTCAATATACTCTTGATATGGTATAAACGAAATAAAGCCGTATCATCATTTTCATTACATTCATTTAGCTAATAGATGCATTAACTAGTTTCTGTGTAAAGTTTGATGCTGTCATGCTTATGGGCAGAGCAGGGGCTTCCAGAGGGGAAGTGGCTGGGACTAGTTTTCTGAAGGCAGCTGTAACTATTCAGTCTCTAGACTATTAGGCAGGGATTGGGACCGGACAATTTCCAGAGGTCACTTTCCAGCCACAACTATTCTGTGGTTTCGAGATTTAAGAACCTGATCCATATTGAAAGGCAATGAAGATAAGCATCCTAAACTTTTAAATGGCTTTTGAAAATGAGACTCGAGCTCCTCAATAGGTTGCCGTGCTCAGTGGAGGAATAATGTAATCCCCTAAAAAAAAATTGTGTTAGAGTTCTGCGCGCCCTTCAGAAAGCTTGCACTTAAATGTATGGTTCTGGTGCTCGAGATGAAACACTTCAAAACTTTTTTAGAACGCTTTTCAATCCCAGACATACTTCGATTTGTACAACTATTACTCAATACTTAAAATAACCTTAATTCTTTTGGTTAAATTTTGAATCCTAGCTGAAGTAGCAAATTAACACATTTCTGCATAGCTCCATGATTATTAAATACAGACTGTGAAATATTATTGATGAAGAGTTCATTGCTTAAAAGGTTACTTTCCTAAAAATAAAAAGGAAGCAAGCAATGTTTGCTGTGCCAAGGCTCATTTCCTCTGCCTGTGAGGGACAATAAGCATGCCATTCGAAAGGTCATCAGTTCTTTTGTATGCTAATAAACAATTAGTATGTCTGGAGGGGAAGATGTGGCTTCAGCTTCTTCAGAATGTATTTCGGAGCAAATTAGCCATTCGTGACAATTTAAGAATACTGAGGCTAACATCTCCTGGATGATTTCTTAGCCATCATTTCAGTCTCTGTGAAAATATTGCTGTTTAATCAGCTCTGGCTAACAATTATTTTTCTCCTTGACAAGCACCTTCTGGGACTTCAGTTCACCCCGAGATTATTTTTTTTATTGTAACATTTTATAGCCGATAAGGAAAAAGGATTTAGAAAAAGAAAATAACTGACTTTTCCTTCCAGGCAGTTATGATGTTGTATGCATATGAAATATATGTGCATAGAATCTAAATTGGATGTTACTTCCAGTCATTTTATTGCAGTGGTAGCGGTGGAGTTTCACACATTCTCATAATTACAATCCTCCCCCCTTACCCTCCACCCCCTCGCACACACGTACTGCCGTCGCACGAAAACTGACCATCTGGTCAACATTTAGAAAGCAAAATAACTGTGATTGTGGATGGAAGCACCTCACTTGCTGAATGCCAGCTACCACAGTTTAAATAGTGCCCACAAAAGCCTTGCTCTTCCTAGTTCTGAATTGCTTGGGAACATCTGCAGGCTAGCAATCTCTCTTTTTTTTTTTTTCTTTTTTTTTTTTTTTCCTTCTCTCTCCCCCCTAATCGTTGGAAAACACATTTTAGACTTCCTGGAATGACTTTCACCTGTCCTGTTTCTTTACTTGGCTTTCATATTAGTTCTGCCTGCTATTTTTTGGATGCCAAGGGATATTCTCTTACTGAGTTGAGTCAGGATTTTTTTTTTTTTTTTTTCAAATGGCAGAAAAGCTGCTGCTGCATGAACAAGTGCAACTCAATGGCTGGGAAAGCGGAGGGCGGTAGGCAGGTAGGCTCCAAGCATGCTTTCTGCCCACAGTCAGGTTTTTGTTAGAGTTATGTCGGGGCGCAGGGAAGGTTGAAAACCCATGTAAATCTACAACTCCTCTTGTTCTGAAGAGGATCTAGCTGTCATTGTCCTTGCTCTGTTCCCAGGCTCTCTCCAGCATGCTGCACAGTCCATCGTTCTCGGTTCAGAACTCTCAGGAGGATTACCCAGCACGACCTTTTTCCCAGGCTTAGGAAACATGAAGCTTTGAACATGGGGGAAAACGGGGTATGTATGCAGTGCATTTCCTTTCTGCATGTGAGGTGAACCTTGTATGTTGCAATCCCCAATGGAGGAACAAGCTGTGCCTGTACGGGAGCTGGCCAGCGTGGAATGGCTTCTGCTGTGCCTGAGAAATCTCACACAAATGATGAAAGGTTAGCAAACCTGTCTCATGAAATGATAGGGCAGGAAACTTGCACGTATACAGATGAATGTGCATATCGACATGTTCCAGTTGCATCATGGTAGAAACAGAAAGTCCTCAGTCAGCAATAGCTTTGTCCAAAGCACAGCAGTTGGCTGGAGTCAAGGAGAGAACTACTGCCAGTCTAGCACATTATCTTCTGCAATTACAACAACTGCAGATACCCCTCAAGACAAATACTGGAAATAATGATCATTATCTTTTGAATAGTTTCATATCTCCTTCTTTATGCAGCTCCTTTAGTCAACAAAAATATTTAGGTACTTGAGTTAAGTAGACTGCACCTTTTGTTTGTGGGAGATGCTTGTGTATTATCAAAACCAGCATCTGAAATAGCTGCTTCTGTTCCATCCAAGCTTTCAGTTTACAATTGTGTTGATGGTACAGCGGTCTAACTTCTGCTTTTCTTTGTTTATTTTTAATTAACTTTTTTATTGTTTCTAGCACACAACACAATCAAATTATAGCAGTTAGAGAACATTAGTGAACAGATATACAATCCTTTATAAACAGTAAACAAGGGAACCTTTCTTAGGCAAGGTTTGCACATCTCGCTGCCGTACGTGAAAGCATTACACTGCACACAGGGCATGGCTGATGGTATGTAAGCCACTCAAAGAGATAAATGATTGGGGGGAGACTGCAAGAGTCCCTCATTAAACAGCATTTTTTGAATGAATTAACTTGGTAAACGTGATATGCAAGAGGTACAAAGAAATTGTTGTAAATGCCAAAAGAACTTTCCCAAATCAGTGAAGACATCACTTAGAACTCTGGGTTATAAGCACATCTAATAACTTTTCTAGATGGATTGCTGCTGATGCTGCCACTATGCTAATAGAATCTGTTTATCCTTGATAAACTAGTCCAAGAACTGCTTTTTTTTTTTTAATAAAATTCTTAAAGTGAATTTAGAGATGGTCAAAGTTGACCTCTAATTTTGAATACTGTATGTGCTGCTTAAGATAGTCTAGCCTTACTTCAAACTTATTGCTCCCAAATCAGTAAGCTCTTCTTACCTGCACAGGCTTCAAAGACTAGGCACAGATACTTTGTGGTGTACAACTGCTAAGGAGTGAACTGAAAATACAGAAATAGAGCTGGGAAATAGAGGGAGTTTTCAGCCTGAGATTTTGAAATTTTTCCCCAGAACAAAATGGCCCAGGGAGATACTTTAGAATTTTCTAGGATGCAAAATGGTTTGCAGTATGTTGATTTGTCCTTTCCTGTTTTAGGATATAATCTTGAAACATAATGGTTAGGATGAAAATTTTGAATTAGCCAGAAACAACTTGATTCATTGGACAGTTCTCTGTTTTGAAAAGTCAGGTTAAAAATTTTTCCTTCTGCTCTGGCTAGAGGCAGCCTGTAAAAATGAATTTACAGTGTTCTCTTGTGTATTTCTTCAGCATTTATGATACTGGCAAGGGTGAAGTGTGCATGTGAATGCAGTGCTGGACAACGTGTGTCAACCTGGGAGATCTGAGAGAGCAGTTCCAGTGTTGAGAGGTCAGTTCTGGCTCGGTGCTTGCGTTAATTCTGGTTACTTTGCTGAGAATGACGAGAGTTGCCTAAATTGGCGAGATGTTCTGGTGCTTTTTACATATCAGTATGTCAACGGGGAAATTTCATGAAAATAACGTATGTGATATAGGACATGTAAGAGCTCTCTTCTTTTTACCTTCCTGCCTGACCCAGATTTGAACTGATGAGCTAGTATTTGAAACACTCAGTAATAATGACCAACCTCCGCGTTATCCAGGAATTATAGGTGAAAGACAACCACTTTGGCCTTTCTTAATGACGTTTTGTCTCCTGATCATGTGTCTGTAGAGTTTAGCTGAAAACCAAATACTATGGAAAATCTACATTACACCCCTGAGTTTCATTGAGCAGAGAACACTTTTCAATTCAAGAGTGAGCTGCAAAGCTTAAACTGGGCAAAGAATTCATTATTTTAATGATAATAATTTACACTTGTGTGGGAGCTTTCATCCAAGAAATAATGTTAGAATTTTCCATTCATAGTCTCTCCAAGATGGGGTAATTTCACCTTGATAAGTGTATGTATTATATTTGCCTTTGCTGTTTGGGAAGGAAAAAATGAAGATTATTATAGTTTGTACAGTTGAGTGTTTATTATAGAAATATTTTGAATTTATATTGTAGTTTTCTTAGAATCTGAATCTGGTTTTGAAACACCAGTTTAAACCTGTCCATACTCCTATTATTTAAAACTAGTCCACTGGTGTAAGCTGCAAGCTTGATCTGTCAGAGAAGCCAGTCTGTTGAATTCCAGCAAATATCCCCAGTGATGTCTGTCCAGAGACTGAAGTACAAGAGGGACTTAAAACAAAGATGTGGACATAACATTAACTAAAGCTCTTCATTACTTGCAAGATAAGTTTATTTCTCCCTATCCCCCCTTCTTTCCTTGCTTTCTTTCCACCAGCATCCTCATTAATGAACTGTGAAAGCTGACATTTCCAATAAGGAACAATTAAATCTGAAACTAAATTAAATGAAGTAATTCATTTACAAAATAATAGCTAACTAGCATGAGGATGGTGAAAAATGATTGCAAGTCATGGGGAAAAAAGAGAGTAAATTAAGTCTGACTACATTAATGTTCTTTAAATACTTCTGCTGCTCAGAAAATTAAATGGGAAACATCTTATTAGCTGTCTTATATATAAAGTAGTAATGTGTTTATTTGGCATGACAGGTATTACAGGACAGAAATCCTTCACAGATGTCAGTGTCAGTAGGGTACTTAAATTCTTAACTTTCAGCACCCTTTCCTTGCAGAGGTAGTACAGCATGTCTGGAACAAGGAATGTAACATGGTAGGTGCACTGAACCTTAGAATGCTGGTGAAAGGCAGAGATTATGGCCTTCCAGCCTTCAAATGTCTCAGTAAGGCTCCAAGGCTTTTTACTCTAGGTAACAGGCATGGTCTTTGGATGTTTGAGTTGAATGTCATTAGCCACATAGCAGCATTTTCCCAGCCCCAGTGGAAGGGATTTGCTGGGTCCTTCTCTGTTTCCATAGTGTGGAAGGCGCTCACAGAATAAGGACAGAAGCAAGGACTCATCCTAGGGGAGCTGATCCAGCAGACACTGTGGACAGTCCTCCAGGCAATCCACTTGTTCAGCCTTTTTTCTGTTGCACACTGTAAGGACAGAATACCCTTGAAACGTCAGTGGTTCAAGGCTTAAGTCTGCCTCATTTTCAGTGTTCTGATGGCTTTACGTGGATCTAGAATTTTCTTCCTGTATGAGAAACTTCAGCCAAAGAGATAAATTTTTGAGAGCTAGTAATCCACAGCCGATACCAGGTTATTTCATATAAAATCCAGCTACTCACACTTGTTGCACTTGCTGTTGGATTTTTCAGACTGTCCATCCAACATATACCCACCATGCTGATCCCTTTAAAACCAAACCCAAACAAGATATGCAAGCGCTGCAGGGACATAATGGAAAAGAACACACATTTCTTGATTTTAAGGGAATGCTGATTTGCTGTGACTAATGCTAGCTTAAGGTTTGCGATGCTACTTAATGCATTTTTATTTAAAAATGCTTTTTAAATTTATCTGTGAATCTCTGAAGGCTCAAGTTAATTTTGCAATCAATTATTCTTATGGGGCTTTGTAGAATTCACAGCTCTTCGATAAGGATTTGATTTTTTTACTTGAATTAATCTAAAAAACCTCTAACTTTCTTGCATACACTCTCCAAAACCCTGTGTGTTTCCCCCACCCCTCCCCTGGCTGAGGAATATTTGAAAATGAGAATTAGAAAGAGGTTTGGACCCAGGTTGAAAAAAGCATTGATTTCCTCAGTTATACTTAAGGCCCTTTCCTTTTGTAAAACAAATAACCTGAATAAACATGTCAGAGAAGATTAAAACCTCATTAAAAAGTGTAAACAGAGTGCAAAGAAGAAGGGGGAAAAAAAAAAAGCTTGGCTGAATTGAATAATGGTAATAATAAAGTCACTAAACAATATTGCTAGTTAAAAGTCCTGTTAAAGTGAGTGTACCGTTGAGATGGGAAGCAGAGCTGCTGTTATCTAACGCTCAGGATGGAGATTTCTTTTCAATAATTTGATAACATTTTAATGAATAAATTAATAACATTATCCAGGAAATGGAGTTCATAGATAAAGTCAGTTCCTCGCCAGTTCCCAAATCTAATCAGAGAAGTTCTGTTCAGGGATGGTCAGCAATGATGCATGTGTTCAGCAATATTTTTTCCTGCCCACCTAGGAGACACAACTGCTGAGGCTGCCATTATGGCACTGCATGCGTAAGAGGTTTACTTCACAATATTAATGCAAATTATGGCTTTAAGGCTGGCAATTATGCATTTTTATTTTACTGAAGTGAGCAGGATTCTTGCATACATGCTTTAAAAATGCTAAAGAAAAAAACTCCATCTTCTTCTTAAGTGATGTATTTTAAAGACAAATTCACAGAAAAGGAGAAATATTACTTGTTATAGAAGCAGCACTTTAGCAGATTTTGAGAACAGGAGGAGGATGTTTTAATGTATTGCCAATACATAAGATCTATTCTCAAGATTTTTAACTTAGGTAAGGGAGGGGAAAAGGAGTAGAGGGAACAAGTTAACAAAGGACAGGGCAAAAGGAGTGCAGAGAAGTAATGTTTCCATTGCAAACAGCAGGATCAGGAGAAGAAATTGTATTTTTGAATTTAAGATAAAATTTAATGCAGGAGGTCTGGAATCTGGCTTAGCTAGTACCTTGTGATTATCACCTTTGTTTCACTTTGACAGAAGACTGCAATAGTAAATAGTGTAATTGTCTGCCTGGCCTTTCCGTCAAGATCAAGTGCTGGAATTTTAATAATAAGACCTTTATTCAAGGCTCCAGAGATACCTGAGATAGTGATGAATGAGCTTGTATGCCTTCACAGCAGAGTTCTGTGTATGCAAGGGTGCTAGCTTGAGTGCCAGAAAGAGCATAGCTGTTAATAGTTCACTTGAGCTAATTAGCCCTGGTTCATTCTTTTAAATGAAGGTGTTGTGTGATGTAGACAATCTCTTGATGCCACAGCATCATTTATAACACGGCGCCCCAACAGCACTCATCATTTCAACAGCCCACCTGACATCTGGAGAAAACCCCTCTGGATCCTTTTGTAATAACAGGATGTAATCCTCATCCTCTCCAAAATATTTGTCGGAGAGATGCTCTTTGTCTAATATCATCCCTGTGCTGTCAGACGGCTTTCTCTTTTCCCCTTCACCAGGTCTCCCTAATAAGGCTTTTCAAACCAAACCCAGGCAGCATATCAACAGCAGTGCAGAAAAGACTAATCTTGACATGGGACGACTGCAGCAAGCTGCTCCGGCGCCGGAGCCAACTGTCGCTGTAGATGCAGTCTCAGTGCCTTGCAGCTCTTACGCTGACGGATCTTCTGTGGTTTGCCGTGCATGGATGCTTTTCCTCATGCAATTCTCTCAATTCCTTCATGCACAATTGTGATTCTCAAGCCAATGTTGAAATTTATTTAACATTTCTGCTCTGATTGAGGAATTTTCATGTACTTTCAGCGCTTGAGAAGGCTCCTTGGAGCCTGTTTAAAACACCTCACAAAGGTGGGGAGCTGTGTTCCATACACAACCCAGTGAGGTTTCCTGCAGGGTCACAACGGTAACATACTCGAAGAGAAATCAAACCCATGTTTAGGCATTCCTCTTCCAAAGCTTCATCTGCTTGATCGTTTTTCCCAAACCTTTCACATATGATGCCCACAATCCTGACAAAGCAGTCTGCTTCGAAGTACGATCATCGTGTACAATACAGCTCTTCACCAGGAATATCATGTTCTTATTCTGGAACTCACAGTTTGCTTTTTGCTCCTCCACACGTGTTTGGCGTGAGAGGATGTCTGAAGTCTCTCTTTCCAAGCCGGGAGAACTTCACTTGCTTCATCATATTGTCAAGTATAGCAAGTTCCCTGCCTCGGGTGAGGGTTCTGTTTATAAATAAAAGATATTTATTTTCCAGCCTGGGTGAAGTTTATTACCATAAACGCTGTTGTTACACTCCTGCCCTGTAGACATGACTAGCTCTCTAGGGAGAGCGAGAAAGGCACAGACAATAATTTGTTTTTCACTAATGACAGCAATAGATTCACCTTGCTTAACAGTATTCATCTCCTGCTCGTTAAGTCACGCTGTTTAAGTCTATTCCAGGAGTTTCTAGAGATGGCAAGCTGCTCAGATTTGGTTAGAACCTGTCTCGCGCGCTCCCGCGAAGGGATCAGTCAGTCCGTGTGTGAACGCTGTTCAGTCTCCTCTCGGTTACAGGTTATTAAATGATGACTCTGTGGTGAGGACATTAAGCAAAAGCTCAAAGCCTTGCCTGCCTTTGACAAGGGACTGTGATACAGAAAGCTAGTTCCCGTTGTTCTTTCTGGGTTCTGAGAGCAGCCGGCCTGCTCTGAGGTGCTCCCCCTGCCCGGGGCTGTGAGGGGCTCGTGGCTGCGGGGCCAGGCCAGGGGCTGGGGGCACAGGCCTCTCCCCTCCGCCGCCCTCAGTGGGGCTGGAGAACTGAGGAGGGAGCGTGTCATCCCCCGGTGTGGCTATCTGTGAGGGAAACTTGAGCAAATTACTGAAAAAAACCTGCTTAAACATTGAGGAGAAGCCTCTCTGAGCGGAGAGGGTGTGGGGATTTGGTCTGGGAAGGGTTTTGAGGGGTGACTTTCTCCATACAATGAGGAAATGTGTGTGGAGACGCCCGACAAAATGGCTGCCTGGGGGCCAGGCTGAAGGCTGCCTTGCGGCCTGGTTTTATCCCCCCGCCTGTTGGAGTTTGGAGCCTTACACCACACATTTAAATAGTCAATTATTGAGAAGTGGAGTCACCCCGCTTGGCCTCGTCTGAAAAACAGTAAATGTCAGCACTGTGAAAGGTGAGGAAAGCGGCTGTTTTCCATGCAGGCCCTCTGAAGCAAAGCAACAGGAGCTCTTCTCTGCCCCATTGCTATTTACTGCTTGCCTGGACTTCTGGCTTAGAAAACATGTTGATAATGATGCAAAAATGGTAGTGATACAGCATCCAAACGAAAGTAATTAGTGTATTTGCCTTGCTACTTAAGTAATTTATTCCCTAATAGGCTGCCCTAGAACCTCCTTTTCCCATAGCTGTTTAAATTTACCCAGGGATTTCAGGTATTAGCGGTGTTAATGTTCATTAAGCTTGACAACAGGACTCATGAACTAGAGACTGGAAGTATGACACAGAAAGATGGAAAAATACTGGAAAAAAATGCAATACCAGGGAATGTTGGTGGCTATTTGGATCCATTTGTAAACTTACATGCATGTCAGTTTTTTGTTTTTTGTTTTTTTTGGGTTTTTTTTACTTTTTATTCTCTTAGATTTGTTTTTTGTTTTTTTGGGTTTTTTTTGCTTTTTATTCTCTTAGAAAAAAAATCCAGTTCCACATTAATTATTTAAGAGCCCGGTTATTTTTAAAAGTGCCCGTTAACCCAGGTTCAGTTAAAAACACCAAACCAGAAGCCTGGAGTTAATCTTTACTCTTTCTGGCCCTTAAGAGTAAGGTAATCACGATCAGGTCTAGATAGGAAATGCCAAGGAGCCCACATTTGGAAATGGATTTTAATGAGCAGCTAGTGCTCAGTGTTGGGACAACTTTAAGTAGACATGCTGATGTGAAAGTGTAGTTACGTGGGTCTTTCTTTTGGTCCTGTTGGTGTTAATTTGGAACCTTGGTAGAGGGGGACAAACCCTTTACTTAGCTACCTCTGTGGGAGCTTGAAAGCTTAAGTTTGGTGTTGGTGTTAATTACAGTATATTAGCATTAGGCTCTGTTGCAAGCACAAATATTTCTTACATAAAAAATGCAGCATTCTCTGTTAAATATTTCAGAACAACAGTAAACTTTTATCAGTCACTTGAATTGACAGGCTTTTTTTTGTTTTGAATAATTAAGTCTTTCTGTCTTCATTTAAAAAAACCAAAACCCCTCAAAACCTGCGGATGTTCTTATTTTGTTCTGTCCCTTGGCAGTTGCCTGCTCTCAGAGTTTCTCTTTGCCTTATGGCCTCAAGAAAAACTTTCACTGGCTGTTTTCCTGAAGTTTTTAAGTCTTGCAAGAACTCATAATCCCCAGTGGTCCTTCTTCTGTAGGTCTTTCACACGTCAAACCAGTGAGACGGGACTGTTCTTACTTTAGCATTAGGCTTTAGTCTTTGCGTAGTACCTACTGTTCTGTGAGAAGAATAATTAGCAGTAACATTTGAAGTCATGTGGATCCCGCATGCTCTGCAAGGGGTTGGCAAAGAATCAAACCCATCTGCTTGGTGTAATGATTTGGGTTTTAGAATAATCTAAAGAAAACTCAGGTCTTGCAAGCAGATCTGAGCACTGTTCCTTGTACCCCTGAAGGATTCCTTTTTTTTTCCCAGGTCTACTCAAAGACCGAATGCCTTGGTGTACAGCTCATTGGCTGGGGTGCAAAGAAGTGAGACTTTGGTCCAGTTTTGCTGTTACCTTATACCTTGTATCAGATACCTTCTCTTTTGGTTTTGTCTTATGTAGTTGTGTTTCTGGACCTTTCAGAATAAAAATTCTATGCTAAGAGATAAGTTCATAAAGATGCTTTGACATATTGACTAAGGTCAGTTCAGTATCTTCCTTTTTACTTCCAGATGCTTAAGAAGAAATGATGTATTCCTGTCTTACTACTTGTTGAAGGCTTCTGCTCCTTCTCAGAGTACTTGGTCTTGGTGAAATTGTGAGCCTTGGCTGAAGCAAACAACCTGCAATGCTTTCTCACTTGATTCTCCTTGAAGAGGAAGTTTTAAAAGAAGGCCCTGCTTTGAGGTAGGAGATAATTCTCAATTATCCTATCAGAAGTGCAGCTCTGTAAATAATTACTAGATATAAAATATTACAAAACAGTGCTTATTTCACTAAGTACCATGAAATTTAAAGAACACATAATAGGAATGTGGGCTGTAATGAGTAAAAATACAGCAGCAGTGGGAGCCATGGTAACTCTGAAAAAGGAAAAAGTTTCACCAAAGCAATGTTTCTTTAAGACTTGGGTTCCCTTCTTCCACTTCTTGCTCTAGTTGTATTGACTTTATTCTCATGGTGCATAAGTGGCTGCAAGCTTGGAGTAAAATCCTGACCCTGTTCAAGTCAATGAGAGTTTTGGCTGAAAAAAAGATGGGATTTAATGTATAATGATTATTGGAGCATCAGACTCCACTGAGAAAAACGCTTTTTATCCATGCTGGTTCCTATGTCAGTGACCTTCCTTCCTGTCCTCAAAATCTCATCATCCACAAAAATAAGTACATAAATACATTAGTTGAGGGAAGTTGGGAAATAAACGCATCCTCTAGTGGATCTTGAAGTGTTTGTCTTTCCTTATCAGCCCCATAATGATAGTGCAGTGATGGCAGCTTAATGATAGCAGCCCCAATGACGCCATTCAGTGCCAAAGAGGTGAAGATTGCACATTTTATTTTGGAAAATAATTATGCAGCTAATTACAGCACTTGACTTTCGTCCTTCCCTTCCCTGTGTTCTTGGGGAGGCTGGTTTGCTCAGCTTGCAAAAGACTGCATCAGTTATTCTAAAGGTCAAAAGACTCTTGCATTATGATTTTGATTTGTAATTGCTAGTAATAGTGAATAAAATAAATACAGCATAATTTTGGATCATTTAACTCATTGCTTAACTTCTGTATTACTAATTCTATTTTATTGTGTGACTATTAGTACATACTTAGCCAAGTGGTTGAAAGCGGAGAAATAAACCAGAAGTTGAGGTCTGAACTTTTCTGAAATTCTTCTTGAGTAATTTGGAATCTGAATTCCAAATGCAGTGATCAGACCTAACAATGCAGAACAATCTGGTTTAGGAGCATTTTTTAAAAAGTATGCAACTGTCTACTGAGGACAAGTGAATTTCAGGACACAGCACCTTTCAAAAGTACCATAGCTGAAGAATCTGAGTAGATTTGGACTCTGTATGGCTTTGAGATCTGAACTGGCTTGCTAAGAATTAAGAGTATGCTTGTATTTAAGTAAGCAAGCCCTAGTACATGTTTTGTACAGCTTGCTTCTTTTTTCTGCACCTCCTTCCAAACCCCTGCATGGCAGCTATGGAGATAGATACCCCCCTTACTTACACCATTGTTCTTGGAGAACTCTGGAGGCCAAGAACAATTTCCATCCTTTATCCTCTGGTCGGCTATTTAATCCCAGGTTTTATAATTGCTCTGGCTTCAGAATGCAGTGTGTTCCCTCACTCCTCAGGTCAGCTCTAACTCTTGATTCAGTCTGATTCATTTCAATTTGCATAATCTCCTCAGCCCTCTATATTTCATTTAGACACCAAAGATTTAGTTTAGTTACAGTCTTATATCATTTATCATTTACTTGTCTTCTTTCAGAGTTTGATTTAATCCCCTTGGTTTACTTTAAAAGACTGATTTCTTACCCGCACAGTGCTTTATTCCATTGCAATTTTTCAAGCCTTTGTGTTTTCTGTGTGGATCTCCCTTATTGTGATATTTATTTTATACCTGGAGGTAAACCGCCTTCATCTAGGATCTTAAAGTCATAAAATTAACAAGTGGTGTCTAGGCCAGAAACCAGTACAGGGACATTTGTGTGCCGAGGATGTTTTTGCTGGTGCTTTCTCTGATAATTGCCATGCTAATGTTTCGTTGTAGGCAGCCAGTATGAACTTGTCATTTGGGATCCAGGATTTATCTCTGACCCTGCCACTGAGTAACTACATGATGACAGGCATGTCAGTTCGCTTTTGTCTCTTGTGCTTTATCTAATTTTTTTTTAAGAGAATTGCTTTTTGGGTGTAGCACACTGCAGTTGTACATTTAGTTTGCAACGTACAGCAAAGTTACACCAACTGTCTGATAATGCCAGAATGCTTGAACAAGTGGTGACTCATAGCATTTGCACAAGATATTTTTCTCTGGGTAAATTTTCTGGATCTGATTTTCTTTATTGGCAAATATGACAAAGGATCTTATTAATAATTTTCTTTTTAATGAGAAAATGCATTTATGGTACTGGTTTGTAGAAGTTTTGTACTAATAATGTGAATTTTCCTCTTCAGTACTTTACCTTGACCGAGAAAGGTTTTCTTTGTACTTTTTTGGCTTTTTAAAAAATATTCGAGCCAAGAAGGAGCAGCATTAGAGGAACAATGGTCTCAATTAATTCCTCCCTAAATAGTAGATTTTTCTATACAATTTCTGATCCGAAATAAAAATCTGACTACTGAACTCTATGTTACATCTACAACTTTAAGAACACGACTGATCAGATTAAATCATAAATAAAGGTCCATCTTTGTCAGCGTTCCCACATCTGATGGTGTCTAATACTTGTGCTAAGGAAAAATAATACAAGACCAGGGCAAATACAGAATAGCGAGTGAAACTTTTCCCCAGCTTCTCTGAAATAGCAGTTCAAAAGCTTCAGGAGGTGAAGGTGGCATCTAGACAATTGTGGTTTTATTATCTCGCAGTTGATGCTGTGAGTGAATCTGTCCTTTAGGAATTTGTCCAATCTCTTTTTAAATCCCATACTGTCTTCTATTTATTTTTAAATTGCTGTTTGGTGATTTCTCTGCATGGCTCAAATATTTGCAAGGCCGCATTAAAAATCATGGAAATTATCTGACTTATGGTCTTTGGAGAGTTGTGATTCAAATCCTTTTTTTTGCAGTTCTTCTTTTCTACCTCTTGTTCTAACAACTCTGGAGTTTGGGCTTTAATAATATATTAGTTGAATGGCAATGGAATCACAAGAGATTCAATAACACTGAAGAAGAAGAAAAAGAGAGTATCTTTATAGTACTCCTGTGTAGTTCTGTTGTAAATACAGCGCCAAAAATGCCTACCATGTTCTTAAAACAGCTAGTAGAACGCCTCTCCTACTTGTGACAGCTCAATCTCATGTTCTGTCTTACGTGTCCATGGTAAATATTTGTATTGTAAAGTACAATTTTATTGGAGGAAAAGAAGCCTGGTTGTCTTGGCATGGGGAACTGAGGGTAGCTTATTTAAGTCTTTGAAAGAGTAAAAGGCTTCTGCTGTAAGGGAGGGAATAGTCTGTTTTTTGTGCCTGTAAGAAATCAGCCTGGAAGGATTGGGTCTGCACTACCTCAAGGGAGGCTCGGTGCAGAGGTCAGGAGCAGCTCTGTATCTGTAAGACTGGCAAGATACCAGGCTGGCTGGAGCATACTGCAATTGTACACACACATGATGCACAGACCCTTTTTTCATATGATTTTAACTGGAAAATAGTCCACTGGAAGAGCAGAAGGTGTTGTCTCTGCAAGATCAGTCAAGCAGACAAGTTGATAACATTTTGTTGCTAATGATTTAACATTTCCTAGTGTACGTAAGGCCTGGATACTTTTCATTTGGAACTGACAAAGCAGCTTGTTTTTACGGGATGTCTTAGGCTGGTAAGCATTTATAGGTGTGAACGTTTCAATATCAGACTCCTGCTTTGTCTTTGTCAGTGTATACAAGTGCCCTGTAAGAAGCTGACAGTGTAGTTACAATTTCTTCAGGATAATTGGTATAGCATGCTTAGACTGTCAGATACCAGCCTGCTTTATCTTTGACGGTGTTTTTCAGTTTCTGCTGTCAACAAATCCGTTGCGTTCCTTGATATGGATGGATTGCGCAATTTTGTGGGCACAGAATGCTGTTGTCTCTAGTGACGTTTGATAGTGTGTTTTCTCAGGCTACCTCATCTTACTGAGTTGGACTACAGATGGAAGGCTGTTGGTAACAGTTCATTTTGTAAGGCTCCTGTATCTCTAAATAATCACGGTGGTGTGGGCATCGCTGGACGTCACTTGCTGGGAGAAAGTGTTCTCGTTCAGTAACTGGGGTGATGATATTGTATTCTTGACTTCCCTATGTGAGTTACTTACATATTAGAATCACTACATTGGCAACGTACTACGCATAGGAACGAAGCTGGTGATGCATACTACACCCACAGGTGAGACTCCTACGTGAAGCAGTGGGATGCTGTGTTTACTCCGGGGGCCTGTGTTACTGCAAGTGATGACAGCTCTTCGTGATCCTGACCAGAGTAACTAGCTAAATCCTGGTAAAAATGCAGTGGAACTGAAATCCTCCTCTTTGTGGCGGAAGAGTACGAGGCCTATTTGCTCGCAGATACTCTTTGTTTTATCAAAATGTAGTTCCTTTATTACCAGGGCAGTGTCTAGCTGTTGTGCTGGTCCTTTGCTGAGGATGAATTTCAGGATGAGTAACTGCAAAGCAAATGTGTGTGTCAGAACACACTGAAATTCAAACCTTTTTCATGATTATTTTGGACAGCTACATTGGGAATTCTTTTGAAGCCTGTGCTTTAGTTTATCTAATTCCAGTAGGAGAAGGATGAATATTGGGTAGCGTTGAAAAGATCATTTAATTCCTTCCAGAGAACTTATGTTAAAGCATCTTGCTTAAGAGAATAAATGAGGTGTCATAACCTGAACCCACACAGAATGTGGCCAGGATATCAATGATCCTGCAGCGTTTTTCACTTGTGTTGTATCAACAAAGTACTTAATAGCTCTCAGCTTCCACTGGCTCCATGATATAAATGAAAGCTGAGATTCTGAAGTCTTGCTCCCAGTGCTAGCCTTCTTAACTGGCTTGCTGCTCCTTGTACCACTGAGTCATAGATACGGATAAAGGGGATGAGCTCCTCCATGTCATGCTGTCACCGGGAGGTGTCTGAGCTCACCACTGCCCAGGAAAGGGCACGTTTCTCTGAGCTGTACCTGTAGAAGGCAGCCCTGGAAATAATTTGTAACACGCCTGCCTTTCAGCTGTTCTGACAAAAGGCAGAACTGTTCTGTGTGCTTCAGCACATCATTTAGAAACATTTCTTTATTACAATTAAAGAAATTAGGGAGTTGAAATGGCAGTTGTAGGTCATTCCTGAAACTTCTGCAAATGAAATAAACAAAGTTTTCACTATTGTGCAAATATTTAATGGGTTAAAAATGCTATTAACAGTTTCATCCAAGCTTTTTTGCATGGCAAATTTAGTCTGGCTCAGCCTTTATTTTTTTATTTAATTTACAACCTTCTTGTGAAAGTCTGCACTAGCATTCTATCTAGACTCTATTTAATATGCACCAGAATTATTGTATTTGATATATATCAATTTTAAATCTGTTTCAACACAACCTTGAATGCCTTTCTGGCAGTATATCACTTCATCAGTCTAGCTTCACTAGAGCTGCTTTTTCATTTTTTTTATTGCCCCCATAAAATCTAGGAATGGAACACTTCGATTTTTCTAACAGTAATTTTTATTACTTTTAGCCTTTTTTTTTAAGTACTTGTCAGCGAGATACAGTACTTTGTACGGAGTATATTTTTCAGCTATGCATTATATTTTTATTTCAATTTATTTTAGACAGAATGTATAGCATACATCTAAATAAAACCTATGGTAGTTCAAATGAGTGTATTATGAATGTAATTAGAATGGATATAAACTGGGTTCAGCCACCAGGATTGGTGTATTTCAGTTGCCTGCCTCTAGTCATAGTCACTTTCGAGTAAGGCTTGAAAGGATAACTCATGTTGTAGTTTTAATGTTGCACATAAAATCCTATTGCGACACAGGAGGGGAAAATGGATTTATTGCAATTTTTAGGTTTTTATTTTAATTTTTATTTTTTTCCAAATTTTTCCCTGGAGTGTGTTATTGCAGTACTTTTTATTTTCCCCCTATGAACATAAAAATTGCCATATTAGATCAGACTAGTGATCTGTCTAGCCAGGTCGTCTGTCTTAACAGGAATGTGAGCCAAGTGCATTAAAGAGAAATGGAAAGACCTACAACAGGCCTCTGTAGAACCAATTGTTGTAGAAAAATCTCCCTGCTGGAAAAGTCTTTTCTCATCACCATTAATTCAACATTTCTCTGAGCTCCAAAGTATTGAAGTTTCATATCCTTTTGTCTAAAAAATATGGTTTTGTTTGTTGCTCTCTGCTGCGCTGTGTCTGATCATAGCGGCTGCGAGGAGTGGGATGTGGAGCACAGTCCGTCTCTTCTGTCACGGTTCTAGGCATCACGTGGGCAAATTATTTCATGTTTCTGAGTCTTGATTGTTTCTTGTATAAAATTAGGTAAATGATACAGATTCTCTTTCTGTAAAAAGGTTTTGAGACCTGTACATGAAAAATGCCATGGAAGTTCTAGTGGTGCTATTAGATTTAAGATACAGATCTGTTCTTAGCACAATTCAAATGTTATACGTATTTGTGTGTTTCTGGGAAGTCCTTTGTTCTAGTCTGATGATGGCATGATATGTTCCACACCCAACTGGTGTGCATTCTGAGGAAGACTTTTTTCATTGGTGGAGGTTCTTATTTCTTGAACGTTTAGGAGGGAGGAGTACAAAGGAAAGAAGAAAAAGATTTTGCGCTTCAGTTGGTTGGGATCGCATATGTAGCAGTTAGTGTTCATTCTAAATCAGGCTTTTGTGCTGTTTCCATTAATAATGCTATGGAAGAACCTATGTAATGTGAGCTTAATGTTTCTGTAAGAAAAGAAAACTGTGGCCAGGTATGTCTAAACAGCGTTCCTCAACTATATAATGTGTCCCCTCATTATTCTCATTTTGCTTAATGAATATGAATAATACATGTAAAATAATACCTATAATAGAATGTGAGGGGAGCACAGGAACCCTTTTCTAATTAGGGCTTTTGAATG